>NW_027657832.1:0-18692 GCF_964235325.1 Thermobia domestica | reverse complement strand
AACCCCCTCCTAAAAAAAAAAACTGACCGTAGCGAAAGGGCGTGAACCTTCTTTAGGCGATTAATTGGGTCCAATATTTCAATAAGTTTCTGCACACAAATATTTCAGTAAAAGAGGAAAATTTATTCAAACTTTCTGAATACCTATTTATGGGCGAAATTTGGTTCCCTTGGAACTTTTTAAGAGTTTGAATTGCCACCATTTTGAACATTTTCATCTGATTATTCTGGTTAACGAACTCATCAAGATATTTCAACAATTAATGTTTGTGCCAAGTTTCGTCTCAATCCGCTGAAAATTAGGGTGGTTATGGCATTCACAAATAGCGTTATATATATACAAATAGATAGATAAATAGACATACAGAGGGAGAGAGAAAAATTGTTTTTTCCCTTCTCGCACCTGTGGTGCGTCAGAGCTAAACCGGGCCCCTTTGCAAAACGTATTGACGAGCCTAACCTAAACACAAGCCTCTTACTTGCTAACGTAGAAACGTGGTCGGGAGGTGTAAGGCATGTAGAAATTGTATTTTTAGTAACCATGAGTATGGTCGACTTCCATGTTTTTCCTTTTACTTTTTGCAGCTACTTCGGAACGTTCAATTTTTATTCTTTACTAATTGCAAATGGCGTTTACGTTCAAAATATGAGGAATTTTGTTGGCATTTGTTCGGATATTCTTCTCTTTCGAAATGAAGACAAGAACAAAAGCAATACGCAAAGACAAAAAGTATTATCAGTACTAAAAATTACCAATAATAATTGCTACGAAAAACTAAATACGACCTCTTTTACCATCTCTCATGAGTTGTATGTATTATTAACAAAAATTTTTAAAAATGTCCTTGCCGAGGATTCGAACTTGCGTCCTTTACATTTGTAAGCCAGCACCTTAACCACTAGACCAAGATCATGACATGGTGACCGTTTAGTTGTCGGCGTATTTGTTGTATTTGTGTTTTATGTTCCCACTTCGACAATTTTTACTCTTTTTTTGTAAGTTTAACAGCTGTTTCTGGCTTTCTCTTTCGGTGTCGTCCTTTATTTACAAAATGCACTATTCGTATTCACAGCTTGTGCCCCTCTGCAATGTCTTATTCAGATTAAGCTTTTCTTTTTGCCCCTCAGTAAACATTTGATTGATTTAATTCTCATACTCTCCACGGATGGAGCGCAGGAATGCCAGACTCGAAAAATAGGTGTACATTTACTTTCCTGACAGATCATACAGTGTACGCCATTTTACGTCTCCTGCTATTAAGTTAGACATTACACAATTTATCTTAAAAATTGTATAGGTAGATTACTTTTGGAACAGCTGTGAGCTTTCGTAAATGGAGCTCTGAATCCAGTCGCTCAGCCTGACGTTTCTACAGCAGCTCGAAAACAATTGGCTAATAGCTTACCATACTGACCACAGCGCTTTCACTTTGCGCAACACTTCACTCCCCTCCCATATTCCGGCTTGTTGGCTAGCTTTGCGCCAAAAGTCATAGCTGTTCCGAAAAAATCTATCTAATACCTATCTATACAATAATTTCTATTCTTCTGCTTTTTTAAATACTAAATTTTTAAAACATAGACCTGCACTAAGAGGTCAGAAAATATGAAGAAGAGTGGCTTTAGTGTAAAAAAAAAAAACATTTTGATAGTATGGGTGGAGCATGAAGTGATTTATTAGGGAACTCCGGCTTATCTGGCTTTTTCGTCACCCGCCCTGCCCTTCCGCCACGTTATATCGGAAGTGTACTGTAGATGAATTGAATGTGATTGTCATGTGTTAGGTGGAGGGTAATTCTATGCGCGGATAGTGAATGCAAAGAAAGATTTAGAATAATAGTTCGACGAATGGAGAAGAAAAGGAAGAGGCTCATTAACACTTAAGCACACACCCATATACAGTGAAAACTGTCTTTAGCGGAATCGAGCGGGACTTGCAGACATTTCCGTTAAAGTCAGGTTTCCGCTTAGTGGAGGTAGATCTTTCCTTAAAAAAAAAAAAAAAAAAAAAATGCTTATAAAGGGGCATACTGAGAAAATATATTGCTGTACGTCCATTGTTCGATTCCAGTACTTCTTTCTTCTACGAATAAGTACACAAAAAATTTAAAATGATTACAAAATATGCTATGTAGACGTTTTCTTTATTTTTCTAATACCCAAGCAGGGTTTTCTGTTTACATTGCTGCTTGGCTGCTTGACTTTCCGCATACACTTTAGCCTGAGAAATTATACTAAGTGAATCAGAATCATTTTTTCGTAAGGCAAATTTTTGCAGTTCCTTTAAACTTCTGAGAGAATCTTTATATGTATTTATTCTACACTCTTCTTGGAACTCGGTATCGTATTCCTCTTCTTCCTCTATCTCGTTTTCTTCTCTCCGACATTCCGTATGATTCTTGATCAAGTTGCGGGAATTAAGGACAATTTGTGGGGGTGAATATGATTAGTGGTTGGGGAAGGTCAACACTGTCCAGAAATATTTAACAAAAGAACGAACATTTTATCGCAGACAGTGTAATGTATATGTCTCACAGAATGTCTAAACATCTAAACGCTGTAGTCCGGAACTCAGAATTTTCCGTTAAATGTTTATTTTTCTTTCCGTTGTCCGCGTAACACAGTTTCCGCTTAATGAAGGGAGTTTTACACGTTTTGTTCTCCAAAATTCATGGGACCGTGAAATATTTCCGTTTAAGACAGTTTTCCGTTTAATAAAGGGTCCGTTGAAGACAGGTTTTACTGTATTTGTATTGGGAGGGTCCAGAGTAGAGGCTCCAATGCTACAAGACACTATGTCTATGTAGTATTGGACCAGTTTTTCTTCACTCAAAATGACCATAATAATTGTTAAATACTGCCAACTATATTCTCAGAAAAAAAAATATGCAATTCGATTGCTTTTATGAGAAAAAGTAGAGTGCAAATGAAGTGTAAGATCAAATCATTTATGATGTATTAATCATTCTCTGCCAAACAAACAGTTTTATTCAGGGGCGGATCCAGGACCGACTTCTGGGGGTTGCGGTGGGTTGTCATAATGCTACTTTTAAGGGCTCCAAACTCTAGGATGGATTTTATTTATATATTTAGAACAAGAAAGTTTTCTCTTCTGGGGGAGAAGAGCGATCGCCTCGATCGCCCCCCTGGATCCGCCCCTGGTTTTATTAAGAAAGTGTAGAAATGTATGTCGAGTTACAAAGATTTGGAAGAGGGAGGTTTGGACCCGATTAATCCCCCGCATGGATGCGCACCTGTTAACATCAGTCTTTGTATTTACATTATGGCGACCATTAAGTGGTTGTAGCCGTTGAAATAAGGACGAACATGTTCGAAAGTACAAACTCTTAAAGAGAAGTTGAAGTCTGTTTAAATATCATCTATCGGAAAGTTTTAGCAGGGGAAGTTTTCTGTAACATATGGAGTCAATGATTAAATTGTTTCAGATTATAAACAAACCGAAGACAGGCAATTTAATGTTTATTTTTTATATTTCAAAACAATGTCTACCCTTTATACGAACGTATATAGCACACATTACCTCTTCACTACACAAAACAGTGTGCACTGCACCATGTCACACAGTGAACTGACGAGCTATCAATCCGGTGTGCTGTCCGCTCACTTTTGTGTGAATATGTATTTCACTATTTAATACAAAGGCCAGTGAAGTCATTGTCTTCACATCTATGTAACATTAGTTTATGATTAAAAGTTTGATTGTAGTCTTGTCAATATGAGGATGAGGAAACCGAAAATGGATAAAACACTAGACAACTTTAGAGCCGTAGCTAGGGAAAGGGAGAGCGGGGCGGTTGCCCCGGGCGCTAATAGCAAGAGGGCGCCAAACAAGCAAGGAGAAAGGAAAATATTGAAAAAGAGTAAACGATACGGCCGCCCGCGGCGCACCATAAATGTATTGGCGCCCTATTAAATCAATGTTGTTTATTTGAAAAGAAATGGGCTTGTTAAAAATTTTCTTGCTCGCTCCGCTCGCAACTAAACAATTCAATAAGACTCACAACAAGTTTTTACTCTTCCCTAAGAAAATTATTATATATGATTATTAATGACTATGTGAAATACAAGGTTTTAGCTAATGACTTATAGTGTACACCGGATCATTTTCAAAATCAGAAATGGTCAAAGTCTAAAATACGCGTTCGGCGTTTTGATGGTGATGACTTTGCTCAGTTAATCACGCTTTTCTACCCAATCGGATTAATCACGAAGGTGAGAATGAAGGTACGAAAGTGAGAGGAGTGAAAAAACACACGCAAACTTCTGTTTGCTCGGGAATATTAAAAATAAAGATAAACAAGGGAAATAATAACATTTTTTAATCTGAAACAGTTGTAGAATAGGGGCTTAAGGGGTCAGAGCTTAACCCAACGAATTTGGTGTTTTTTAAGACTATCCACTACCAATCTTTTTCTCTTTTTAATTCTATTGACACGTGAAATGCTTCCAATTTGAATGAATTTATTGGGATCATTTCTCCATCAACTACTTGTATCACCAGGATATTTTTTGTGAATACGTATCTAGTTGTGTGATATTTTTACATACCAAACATATACACACATTATATATATATTATATGAGCGGATACAAGGTGAAGGCTATAGGAGTTATGGCCCCCCTTGACGTTCAGGTATATGCATTGGATAAAAATTGCTTCAATCCTACTTTCTTTACACTGGATAAAGCGGCAAATTATGGTTTAGCCCCTCCCTTGATCATATCCTGGATCCGCGAGTGTGTGTATATACTAGGATGTTCCTCATTTAGGGTAATTTTGTGTTGCGATACGCACACCCGCTAAATGTATTCTATGTGACCGTAAACATGCATTAGTGAAATAGCAGTTCCCTAGGAAAACGTTAACACGTGCCGACTTGACGATAGAGTCATGAAATGACGTTTTCATATTATAATTTACAATGACCAACGGTGATAACAGAGAAACAAAAAGAGACAGAGAAACGAAACTTGCACGAATCCACTAGAGGAAGGGCGACAACTACCTGTGTGTTGATGAACATCACCGGATGAACAGTGTTGCCACCCATGAGAAAGTTGTGTATTTGTAAATAGAATGACTAAATTGGATATCATCGTTGGAAGCAAGAATGAAAACAAAGAAAAAAGAGATGGTAAACGCAGATCAGTGTTGCAAACTTTTCGAGAATAAGATTAAACATGTGTTAAATGCAAACGCCGTGGCGCGCACACAGGGAATGAGGTACTAACGTCTTATAGACCTTAAATTAAATATGAACAAGAATTGTTTAAACTGACTCTAAGTCTAGAAAGGTCTGTTGAACAGTGTTGCCGTCAACAGAAGAGAACAGTTGAGCTTGAAAAGGTACAATAACTCGGAAAATGTCACTAGTGCAGTATGGTTTAAAACCTATATTGCAAGGCGGTATAGCATGTTAACACTGTTCATCCGGTGATTCATCAATACACAGGCAGGTGTCCTCCTTTCTCTAGTTGCTTTGTGCAAAGTTTCGTTTCTCTGCCTCTTTTGGTTTCTCTGTTATCACTTTTGGACATTCTAAATTATATTTTGTTGTCAAGTCATGATTTTTTCGTAAAGTCGACACGGGTTACGTTCACGTAGGGAGCTGCTATTTCATTAATGCGTGTTTACTGTTACATAGAATACATTTAAAGAATGTGGACACGCAACACGAAATTACCCTGAGATTCTTCGTGGCTAAGCGGTTAGCATACGCGTCTTTGGCGTGGGAGACCCGGGTTTGTGGGAGCTCTTGTGGTTCGGATTCCTCGTTAATCAGCATGCCCCGTCTTATATAGCTCCGCTGCTGAAAGGGACGTTAAACTCAAAATCAACTCAACCCAACACGAAATTACCCTAAATAAGGGACACCTAATATATATAGGTGAGGAATCCAAATTATACTTCGCCCCGGGCGCCGAAATCTCTAACTACGGCTCTGGATAATTTGAATCATAGCGAATACTACAAATTTTTTGTTTGAGTTTACTTAAAAACCATAGCGCATTTAAGCTTTGAGGGCAGGGTATAGCTTATTTGAAATACAACCTGAGACTTATCATCAGACAATGTTTGCAGTTTAGATATGAAGTGATTGTTTTAGATTTATTGGAAAAGTGTTCGACTTCACACCACAGCCTGATAGTACTCGAATAACTTTGTCTAACAAGATTTATTTTGTCACAAGGGCTAATCATGATATCAATCTCGGGGGCGCACTTACATGAAGAGCCACTGGATCGGGACCTTCCTAAACTTCGTAACTGGACATTCATTTGTACACTTTCTTAATAAAACTATACAATGCTGGATCTAGAAGGTAAAAACAGGGGGGCAACCAGATCTCAGACAATGATAAACATATCGTGATTTTACTCTAAACTTTCAAAACCATATAGGGCTAAATAATAACTTCAATTTTTTGTCACTTAAAAAACTGGGGGTGGGGAGGCTAGGCCTAACCAGGCTAAATACGCCACTGAAACTACTTGTTTAACAGAGAAATGAAGGGGTCAGTGGAAGAAGGGCGTACCCTACAATTTTGTGATTTGAAGAGAAATGCACTTATAATATTTTTAATGTAGAAACAGCTAAGTAGCGTAGGTACCTTAGTTTGTAGGAGTAGATACAAAATACTATTGCATATCCCACAATACATTTAGTTCAGTGAGTAACACTAGATGACACTAACTTAAACTTCAGTCACAAAAGTCATTTTTCATGGAGAAGTAGGATTGGCCTTTCTTCCACCAATCCCTTCAAATGATTAATGCACCTTAAAAATTTGATCTCACATTAGCTTTCTATTCTTCCTTTTCTTATAAAAAATAATTCAGTTCTATTATTTTTCTCTGAAAATATGAGTGTCAGTACTTAACAATTACTTATTATCTTTTAGGGTGTCGGACAACATTGGTTCAATACTACATAGTGTTGGACGCCCCAATCTTTGGACCCCTCCCAACAAAAAATTCTGGGTGCGCGGGAGGTTACATTTCCAATTATAGGATCAAATCTATCCCAACATTCGAAATGTAACGTACGAGTACTGTACTCACTAGTTGTATTTGGTGCGATGAATCTCTGTTCCAACTTCACTTTCTTTCCTTAAGTTTAAAGCCTTCGAGATAACTGTAGGTATCTCCAAAAGGTAACTGTAGGTAGGTAGGTGAACTGCGGGTATCTCCAATAACTCTCGTTTTCACAGATCTCTGAATTTTTCAGTTGCAGCGTAGGGCTTAGCTCCTTAGCTCCAGTGGTGTTGTTATTTTTTTTTTTACGAGAGAGTAGATCGATAGATTAATTCTGTTAGGAAACAAACCCTACAAGATAGACAAAAGCAAAATCTTTTACTGAATACTACAAGACCGTAATCCAGGAATGGATCGACAACTGTTGATAAATGGTATGCATGAGTTTCAAATGTAAATAACCCTCACCACTACACTCATGTGATCCCAGTTCACATTCTTGACATCTGAGCATTTGAGATTATGAAGTAAACGCTTATACCTTGTTCTGAGAGATGTTAAACCCTGTAGCTGGAAGAATTTCTAAAAACAAAGATAGTTAAACTAAAATTTACTGTTTCTCGGTATAACTGGGTAAAATTCACTGTTATATCTGGGTATAACAAACAGTTCTATGAACTGGAAATATTTTAACAACAGGTTCTATGAAAACAGTACGAACTGGCTGAATAGCACCACTGCTTAGCTCAGACCTTGTTATAAAAGTCTTTATGATGTATTTTCTTGATTTCATGCCCATAAAGTGATTTTCATATCTTTAGAAACAATATAGTTGTTTAAAGCTGACTTCTTACATAATCCTCATGCCTTCAAAAATTGTAAAAATTATGATTAAATTTTGAGTACTTTATACTAGGTATATCTAATTGATAGGCTCTTCTAATTTCAAAAACAGAACTTCAATTTGTGTTAATGAAAACTTTGTGTGAAATTCAGTCAAATGTACTTACAGATTGGACTCGTATAATAGATAACGTTTATTGTAATTTCCAATCCACAGGAAACAAATGAAAATGAAATAAATGGAATGAAAACACACAACATAACACTTAATGTTGCTGAATTTCACAATTTGAATTTGTGTATATGAAGTGGAATGTGGGAAGTGGTAGAGTGGTTATCTTGAGTCTGTTTCAACAAGTTGATTTCCCAAGGGACCAGCTATGTAGGAGTAACAGTGCGGAACCGACTACATTTGAAAAAAAAAATGACTCACACCAAGTGATGAATAGGCTTTTGAAATGAATGAAATACGCAGAATAATATACACGACAAAGGGAGGTTGGAGCACAAGTAAACGTACTAAGCAGAAGAGTAAACTAAAACACTCATATATGTATGTATGTATGTATGTATGTATGTATGTATGTATGTATGTTTATCATAGTACATACAAATACTATATGTACGTACAAGAAAACAATGAATTAAATAAATGGCAACGAACTTAGCACTAGTGTTGTTAACTATAAATATTATTTAATATAGTAATTTTCTTCTTTTAAATTCTCAAAACGTTTTTCTTACTGTAGAATATTTATGTTATGCTAGCTGCACTGAGAAAAAATCCGTTATTCGTACTGCGGAATATTGTACAATATACGGAATCCGTAAGTTTACTACAGAAATCTGTACGGAGCATTAGGTATTATCCATATGTTACATACGTATTGCTTTCTTCCAAATTAGATGTTACATCATTCGGCTGCAGGATGTCTGACATCTAACAATCTTCCTTATATTATACAAATACATATGTTACATATGTCAGCTGTATGTTATATACGTCCATCTGTGTATGAGATCCTAACCGCCTATATATATATATTTCTTTGTTTCATACGGGAAGTTCGTATAGATGGAACATTTATACGGAAAGTATTATAAAACACACATTTCCAGTTATATGCTTGATGCAGAATCTTACTATAATCATACGTTAAGTCCAAAAACTACAGGATTGACGCATGCAACCTACGTTTTTACGTACGCCACATACATTTTTTTCTTGTATGTGAGGTGTCCGGTGTTCCCCAGGCGTACATAAGGTTAATGAAAATGTTTTAAACCAGAGGGTCAAATTAAGCCGGTATGATATCCTGATATACTACTAATAAATTTAGGCGCCGAAAATTATCCCAGTTGAACAAATTTAAAGTTTTTACAACATTGTTAGCACATAACGGGAAGAAAAAATGTATCCAATCACGAGGCACATCCAATCGATAAAATTCAATGAGATTGAGCTGAACATAATTGAGACCGGATGTTTAGGCATTAAAAACCTGGAAAATAGGCAGGCAAATAGGCACTTAAAATTTAAAAAATTCGCAGTAAAGTAGGCACTAAAATGTAACTCGAAATAATGAAGATAACTAGTCAATACAATTAAAAAATAATTTCAAATCATAGATAATGGTCAAAGAATATAGAAAAGTATCTGTTTGTTAATATCTTCATTTACTGTATATAGAAAAAACGAAGTTTGACATGTGTTCCATGTATACTTGGTAAACACATTCTCTACAGTACTGTACACTTATCAGTACACACAACAGTCCAAAGTTTTACAGCACTTTATCAGTACACATAGCAGTCCAAATTTTATACACTTATCAGTACACACAACAGTCCAAAGTTTTACAGCACTTTATCAGTACACATGGCAGTCCAAAGTTTTACAAAATCTTATCACTACAAACAACACTTATATTTCTCGGAAGAGGCAGAATCCTTTCTTGAAATACTAAATTATATATATTTTCCCCAATAAAGTCTTATTTTGAAGAAAATGTATAGAATAGGCAACATTAGGTACTAAAACAATTATTTAGGCAGGAAGGGGCGAAATAGGCAAAATAAAATTGGCTTAAATTGAAACTATAACCCCTCATATAAACTTTAAAACTTTTTTTTTAACAAATCATATCTGTAGTATTAAAGAATAGGCATTTTGCCTAACATCCGGTCTCTAATAATTAAATTGTTGAGTGTAAAATCCTAATGTGTAGTTTTCTAGAAAATAATCAATAAACCTAAGAATTGATGCTTTACGATAATCACGCCATTTATTAAGATGTAACTGATACTGAAGTATAGTCTCGTCAAGTTCTTTTTAAAATACGACACTAGAAGGACAACAGTACATAACATAGTAATGATTAATGAGATACAGCTTAAATTTATGATTAAATCTTAAGCTTATGATTATGACTTTCGTTTTGGCCAAAGATAGGATACACAGTACGTCAATCAATGGGTGACATCAAACTAAATGGAATACAATGTTTGGGAGTTTATTGTCATGAACACTGATACACTTCTCCCATTAGCAATCAACATATAATTATAAATATTAACAAAAATGAAAAATCTTTGTTTGCGTCCAAAGGTTATGCAATATAGGTTTAAAGGAAACGGCGATGATGAGAATAAATGAAATGGTAAAATGAAAAAAAAAAAAAAAGTATAGAAAACGGGAAAACCCGAGAAAATGAATGCACACGGTCTTTGTTAACCACAAAGTCCACTTGGCACAAGTTGAAATCGAATCAGAGACCCCACACACAGAGCTGGACGCTTTTTTTTCTTACATATCATTAATACAAGTTCCATGATTGAACGATAATGCATTGGCGACAGACGACGGAGCTATAACAAATAAATCAATATACTGAACATAGACATAACATCTATATTAAACAACACTAAAATTTGAACATATTTAAGATTTGTAATTCAATCCGCTTCTCTCTATCTCTCTCTCTCTCTCTCTAAACAGAATACTGGTGTGAAGGAACATTTAAAACCTCATGAATGAAGGAAATAACTTCAATAACGAATAAACACAAACCATCATAATATACAATACATATTCATAAACTGGCATATTCATATGTACATCACATATGATCGTGAGAAAGTCGAATTCGAGATTTCAAAGGATTATTAAGTTTCGGGCTCCCTACATGTTGATAAAGATATTTTTGGCTGCTGTTAGTCCGCTTATTCTGATATATGTACACACGCTTAGAGGCTTATGCTTTTGAATGTGTCTGATCAAATACTTTCCATCATAGAATTTTAATAAGACTGTCCAATTTATTATTATTTCTAAAATACCTTTATATCCAATAAGGCTGGTTCACTCAAAAGTAAATGTCAATAGTTGTGACCCTCAAAAAAGACTCTAGCAATCTTGTTTATATGTTACACATCATTTCATTAAAAATCCTATAATACAGTATAAGTTATTTTTCTAGAAGAGTCCAGAAGGGATAATTTACTCTTGTGAGCTATTTCCGGACAATTAATGACTCAGTAGATTTTCAAGTTATAACCTTACATAGTATGGCTAAATTGGAACTTGACTCGGAAAAAAAATATTTATTTTAGTACAGTATTTGGATCTCCCTAAGACTCCTGAGGAAAATCGCCAAAAAATATATGTATATATTGTGCAACAATGTAAAATAACGGAGTCAACATGGGTGCCAAACTTTTCATAAAACTGAAATACAAACTTCATTTTCGTGCCAAATGAGTAAACTGCATTTGATGTTATCCGTATAAGCTATTATCCTATTCTAACTATAATATGTTGGTAAGTACATAAGTTCCTTATGGTTCATCTATCCTTCCACTCCAGCTACAGTTCAATGAGTCAAAAACCCTTTTCAAATCATTAAGCACTGCAGATATTTTGTTTCTATTTCAGCTTGCAGCTATTGTATCTAAATAAACCAATATTAGATATCTTTTGTACCTTTTCCCTTTCTAATCACAAATTGGTCCGTCTCTAACATATAATCTTGTTTTGAATATTCCCAGTACAATTTCCGTTACATATTTTGAATAATTGTCCTGTATTCCAGCCATGTGCTTGTGTTTGCTTTCTTTTTCAATAGAATCTCTGCCATTCTCCTATATTTCATAGCGTATATGTCAGAGATTTTCTTCCCTTCTTTCCAAATCCTTACAACTCACATTGTATTAACTTCAATGGTTTCTTCTCTATCTAGGATAACTCATATTTCAAGATAACTCCTCATGATTCTTTTTTTCATTTTATATACCTAGGCACATTCAACGGAACGAGATGAACCTCTCTGAAATTTTAAGAGATACTACCTTTATCCTGGACCAAGGTAAACCTCCCCCCGAGGATCAATGTACTCCTGTCAACGATTACACTCTACTAAATTTGCATTGTACTCTACTAAATTTTGACAATTACTAAATTAAAGTACGTACCCATGGTTGATGATACTTCTGGGCCAAGTCCCCATTCCAAAATTTAACCTTGGTCTTTCGACCCAAAAATTGCCATACTTAGGTATGAAAATCAATTTTTTTAGGAGCCTGTTCCAGGTCATATTTTTGATGATTCGGTGACACGAACGCTCAAATAATACTCAAATAGTATCCAAATACAACCCCTTCACAGTTTGATCCCCCCCTTCCACACGAACCTTTCTGGAAAATGTAGTTTCACGATTCACTTTTTGCAGAGGAAAATAGGAGTCTAAAAAGTGTGTGGTAGAAACTTGTACTGTTGACCCTGGGCTGTCAAATTTTAGAGAAATAGATCAAAATTTCTACCTTCGTTGCCCTCTCACTTAGAAGAAGAAAAGTTAAGTGAATTTTTTGTGTTAGAAATCAGCTTTAACTACAGTTTTCAAAATTTCCTTCTATTCTCTTTAAAACATAAAAAACGACAAAAGATTATATATATATTGGAATTTTCAGGAACAGATCATTACTACGAATATTTTCCACAGAATGAGTAGCGAAAGCCCTACAGGGTCGACATCGTGAGTTATGTGTGGCAAAAATACAGAAATTAATTAACGAACTACGCAAATAGCTTGCAAACTCAGGAACAGAATTATAGTACCTAGGTAGAAAGCCGTTTAAACGTTTGATCTTCATACAAAACCAAAACGTAAAAAAATATACAAACCAAGAGACGTGTTCAATCTAAAAAAAAAAAGTCAAAATGAAGTTTGTATCTGTTTCACTTCGAATGTGCTCACATTATATATATATATATATATATATATATATATATATATATATATATATATATATATATATATATATACATATATATATATATATATATATATATATATATATATATATATATATATATATATATATATATATAGATAGATAGATAGATAGATATATATATAGATATATATAAACTGCTATTTCACCCTCAAAGGTCACAGAATGTTTCATATTCTGAGAGAGACAGAGAAGAAGGAGAAGAAGAAAGAGCGAGCTAATGACTCATATGCTTAACCAGGCCAAGAGGAAAGATAACTGACTATATATTCAAAAAAACAGTGCAAGTGCACGGGCTTATTTTACCTGCAAGACACATTTCAAAGGATACGTACTACATCAGTATCTCTTCCTCGTTTATATTTCTGAAACTACATTGTTTCCGTAATAATTGTCTAAAATTAAGGTTCGTTTATTCGAATAAAATACAATGTAATTAGGATAAAGAACTACTTCAATTCTCTGAAATTTAATTAGATTAGAATACAAATAGCCCTCGACTTAAGTAAACATATAGTTCCAATACTTTGCGTAAATTAAATTTTTGGATTAAAAGATCCAATATATTTCTATCAAAAATTTTCTAGTAGGCCTTATATCTGGAGAACTACTTACGTATAGCCAAACCCGAACTATCACTTATTCCGTAGAAGATACGAAAACTCGATTTAGGGACCGTTCAAAAAATTTGTGGTCCCTGATAAAAAAAAACTAATTATTGGCCAAGATAACAATCTTTTATCCATTTTTTTTGCATCATTCTTGTTACCATAAGCTAAGATTTGTCGTAAACACCTATCAAAAAATACGAAATAATACTATCTAACAATACAGCAATGCACCTTAATTACATAATTTGCTTAATAAATAGAGCACAGAATCTTATATTCTTACAACGGCAATGGAAAAAAATAACTAATTAATAACAGTTCAACAATAGTTTATTGATTGATTACCAGGATCATCAACAACATCCAAGTCTTCAAATGAAGTATTAGTAAAGCCAGAGATGAACTTGTTACTTCAGTGATGTAACTTCCGTTTGTAATTTTGAATTATATTGAAAATTTCTTAACAAGTATGAATTTATTAAGTCGATAGCTGTCTGTTTATATTTACACTTAGAGAGAAAGGAAGACCCAAGATAGATATTGGTCACATTCTCGATTAGTGCCAAAAGAAGTGATAGATCCATGTCAACTGCACAAAAATGTATTGGGAAACTACTGCTATATTAGAGTCTTTCCAATTTTTTTTGAATTAGATGTTATACTAAATGCAGGTGCAAACCATAAGCACTACAAGATTAGGGATGCGCACGAGACAAGATTTGTGGCTCTCTCGTCTCGAATGTGCTGTAAAAGTGATGTCTCGACTCGTCTCGTGCGCATCTCTATACAAGATTAATCCTGGATATTTACTACGAGATGCTGTATTAACTTTAAGATTCATTTATATATACACAGTGGTTTAGTTGAACATTTTTTTTTTGTTTATTGAAGGGCTATTAAAACTTTTGTAGCTTACTGAAAACTTTGAATAAAATTATTTTTCAACATCTACAGAAAACTTCTCTCTTTCAAAATGAAGATCTGTTTGCAATTGATTTTAGATCTATCTAACTAACTAACTAACTCTATGGCCTATGGAACCCGGAGGTTCAATGCCGCGTTCACAAAAGCTCTCCACTGACTTCTATCCTTAGCTAACTGCATCCAGTTTCTACTCTGTATTCCAATCTCTGCGAGATCCATCTTAATATTGTCCTCCCATCTGCGCCTAGGTCTTCCTAATGGTCGTTTTCCGATTGGTCTTCCAGTCAAGACTTTGAAAGCGTCTCTACTTTCTTCCATTCTAGCTACATGACCCGCCCATCTAAGCCTCCTAGACTTGACGACTCTAACAATATTGGGTAAACCATATGAATTGATTTTAGATCTTGTAAACAAAATATATTTTGTATAGATGTGCATATACAACAAAAGGTTAAGGAACAAATTTGTCAGGTTCTATAATTGTTTAAAAAAGGACCAGAGTGTGAAAAGGGCCAACTGTTCAAAATCAAGTATGTACCTAAATCGTAAAGGGTTTAAAGCAGAGGCGCGCCCATGCGAGTGTTCACCACGTCCAGACATCCCTCAAGAACAAAATAAAACTTCCAAACTCTATATGCGTTTGCACATTACCTTCTTAAAACTATTCTTACTTAGCAGAGAAATGGTTTGATCTTGGACTCGATGTAGACTTGATCTTAGACTTCATCTGTAATTTTTTAAAAAACAAAAACAACTTAATTCTATATTTTTCTTAGAATATAGGTGGCACCAGCAAACAACTATTTATCATCTTTTCTGGTGTAGAGCAAAGAGGTTCAATACTGCATAGACGAAGTGATTTGTATTATTGGGACTTCGCCGAACTTTGCTCCATTCTCATAAAAACATTTCTGGGTGCACGCCTATTCCTACGAATATTGTTATGCATCGTTGGCTAACGTACGTTTTATGTTTCATGTTTGTTATGTTCATTTTTATTTATACGTTTATAGTATATGCCATTCAGTATCTGTAATATCACGAAAATCATATTTATTAAATTACAGGTGAAAAGTGCAATTCTCTGCACCATTAATTCAACTCACAAGAAGAAGATGAAACTAACAATAAAAATAAAACATACTATATCAAGGATCTTATAAAATAGAGGATCTGCCCTTACAACAAATTCTTGAAGCCATACGTCACAGTTTCGCCGCCCCTACTCTGCCCACTCCGTCCAATAGCATCGCAATGTTTTGAGCCAACAATCATGGCGAAAGCGAAAGTAGCCAATCAAAAGATGGCAAAAGCGAGAGTAGCCAATCAGACGTGCCGATGCTCGGTTGTTTTTTGGTTTCATCGATTTAATAGGATGAAGATACACCAAAATAAGACAAAAAGTATAGACCAATGTGGGTGCACAAATCCTTCCTTTCGGAGTTATAGGCTGCTGAAAACATGAAAAAAATTAAATTTAAATGTCTATAGCTCCGATACTATGGGAACTACCGGACCTACCGTAGTCAGGCCAAGACTTCACTTAGGAACTAATATGTGTCCTATCCAAACATCCATGTTTCAAAATCTTGTGGTACTTCCGCAACAATTTTTATAGAGGTAATTGGCGTTGGCGAGTACTTTAAATTACATGCCCATAGCAAGGAACTCCTCTATAAAAATTCTTGCGTGAGTACAGCAGAATTCTGAACCATGTATTTTTGGATAGAGCACGTATTAGTTCCTAAGTGAAGCCTTGACCCAACTGCGGTAGGTCCCATAGTATTGAAGCTATGGATCTTAAAAAGTTGACTTTTTCATGTTTTCAGCAGCTTATAACTCCGAAAGGAAGCGTTTGTGCACCCAGGTTGGTCAATACTTTTTGTCTTATTTTGGTGTCAGGAATCACCTCCCAAACGTTGTTGGTGTTGTTTTGAAACACCCTGTATATGTAATATATAACTGTGTACAGGAGTACAAAGTGATGTGAAGAGAAGTGTTTGTTGCGTGCGTTTGGGTTTTTTAATTCTTTACATGTATTTTATAGTTCTATTTTCAACACATTTGGTGAACACTTACATAAATTCAATTTCTGTGAAATAATCATCAAGAACATGAAAAATGACTCAACTGTTACTAATATCTAGTAACAATATATCTTGAATAACAATTGACGATCATTGCAACTAATGTACAAACTGATTATCCAACAATTTAATATTAACTATGTTAATACTTCAGGCAATACGACGCGTCGTATTTTTCGTGCAAATATTTAATGTACTTTGTTAAAATAATGCACTCATGCATTTCTAGAGCAAATAGAATTTTATGAAATATATATTGCAAATGGCGGCAGACTATCTACTTAAATACAGAGAAATTATATAAAGACTAAACAATAAAAAATTGTAATTCAATATTAATTTATAACAACTTTTGCTTATTTACAATTTTCAGATTAATGATCACTGCCGTGATATGATTATAATAATACTACTGATTAACATTTGTAACTTTATTACACATATAAAATACTTAAATATTTGTAACACATTGGGACGCTACTATCCCCGTCTGGTGCCACTATTAACACCGATAATGATGAATAAATAAATGAATGACTGTACGTTTTCAGTCGAAGAGTTTAATAATTCAACTTGATATTATTCTTCGAAATATAAAATAATCACCGTTGATCCAAAATCAATTCTTTTGACGTTAACTGACGTAGATGGCGGCCCCAAAATACAAAATTTACTTCAGAAACTACCAAGTTTGAAGTGATTTCATTGGAACAACATCCAATCTCATCTTCCAACTAGCGATAAAAGAATACTTTCTTTGCTTAGCTCTTTATTCTCTGTGTGGATGACGATGCCCAGAATCTGGCACCAAATTTGGCGACTGTAGAAGGCCTCGGAAATTGCTTCTTAGGTAGAAGCCTATTTCACATGAGGTCAAAGTACATGGACGAGCTTCCGTCCAGAAACCTGTTCTCGGAAAAAGCACTTGACTTTGTGCGTGTGAATGAATTTTGATACAAGCGCTTCCTTTTTTTCTTCTTCACGGCGAAGGCGAACACAGTCCCTGTAAACGTCAGATTTGACGGACAGAAATCCAGGTTGAATTATCAAAGTTTATAGAAGTTGACTCCGTAGCTCGTGAGACCTTAAGGTCAGAAAACATTCCATATTTTCCAAATATTGATGTCTGGAGGCAGATAAGCACAATTTGGAGCACTGTTCCTTCTGTAGTGGTTGTTTCTGCAAGTGCAAGACTGTATGTGCTTCATAACTCGTTGTTGTGGAAGTTGTGTGGTGTAAGCTGATTACCTCTTGTTTCCTTTACTTATACGCCATTGCTTAAGTTGTCTTTAGCAGCGTGCTCGATTTGCTTCTTCCTACACTGAGAATCTTCAGGAAGCTATCCCGACACACTGGCACAGTAACATTCTCACATTGAACAAAACGCTTGATTACCATGTCCTTTGTTATTTTCCCATGTCCATCCTGATAACAGGGTCAACGACGACTTGAAGTTGAAACGGAGATGTTGGACATTATGAAGGATCTTTCTTCTACAGCTGAATGTTTGCTTCAGGAAAAATCACGAAAAGGTACTAGTTCTTCCTAGGAAGCTGTGCAATGTTCCAGGATTGTTTATCGATTTTCTGGTTATAGCGAAAGCAGTGCTCCTTGTTCCATTTGGTTTCGTTCGTTTCCTTTCCGAGAGTACTTTTCCAGTTTGATTTTTTGAATGGTCGCTTGCGAGCAAGATCTGAAAGTTACCTTTCTGAAAAGTCAGACTGTCGGCGTATTCATTGTCTTCTCCCTCCATCTTGTAGGTGTTTTACGACACTAGTGATTCTTCACAATGTTCAGCAAATAATGTAGAAGTACTTATATTAGTCCATACCAAAATAATTGCGTTATTTTCTCTCGAGAACGGCAATAAGATTTTTTTTTTTTTTTTTTTTTTTTTTTACAAAACACTGCTACACAAATGGAAACATGTCTTTACTGGGAAC
>NW_027657831.1:0-18696 GCF_964235325.1 Thermobia domestica | reverse complement strand
AGGATCGAATGACGGAAGTTCATCGATCTTGGGAGCACGTAGGAAACTTCTGCAGCTGTTGTGCGTGTCTGCGGAGCGAGTGGACTCCTGGTTCACTTGCCCTAAATCTTCCAGGAACGGATTCGATGGAGGAGGCGTCGGTGTTCTTCGGGGAGGTTCCTGGGCAGTTGGAGTATAAGGAGGGACGGTTCTCACAGTCTCCTCGACTCTTCTCTCGACGAGTTCGGTGAGCTGGGTAGTCAGTGAAGTGGTCAGCTGATCTACTTGGTGCTGAATGGCCTCCGCTCGCTCCCGATCTTCATTTTGCATTTGCCTCAATTCGCCGAGCTTGGTTGTCTGCGTAATAAGCCTTTCAGCGATTTCCTCCTGTCGCATGGTAAGGGAGTGTTCCAAGTTTTCTATCCTGCCTTGCAATTCTACTTTGTCTGCCGTTGCCTGTGTTTCCAGTTCAGCGCACTCTCGTCTGATCTCTTGCCTTAGCTCCTCTTGGCACCTTTCAACCTGTTGGATGCGACTTAGCTGATCGTTCATACCCTGAACGAGTCTCTCTTCGGTCCGAACAGCCTGCTCACTGAGGCGTTCTTCTACTTCTTTTAGCTGTCTCTGTTGGCTCTCTGTGTGTTCTATGAGCCGCTCGGTTAATGTGTGCGTAAGACGCTCTTCTAACAGGTATTTTTGCTCATCAAGCTTTTTCTTGAGTTCTTCCTCCAGCTGTCTAGTCTGCTGTTGCTGTTCTTCCTTTATCTCTTGTTTCTGCTCTTCTATCTTTATTGTCAAATTTTCTAGCTTCTTAGCTTGCTCCTCACTTGACTTCTGTATTTCCTCTAGCTTCTTTCTGAACTTTCCTTGTTCTTCTGAATTCTTTTGCATCTGTTCCATTAGGACTTGTGCCCATGCTGGTGCGTCTGCAAGCGTTCCTGTATTCGCAACACTGCCAGTGTATGTTGCTACTCCTGCATTTTCTCCGTTTCGTAAAGTCGCTCTGCGAGAGGGACACTCCAAGCACTGATTTGTGGAATTCATCTCTTCTTGCCCTCGGTCACAGTCGCATGTGGAGCCAGTTTGTATATCTTCGTCCGACGACATATTTCTTGGTCTCTGACGCAAAGTAGAAGGACGCAATTGTGGCATCTGAAAATAGACTTATAAAGCTAACGTATCAATCGACGAGAACTAAGTAGCAGACACTCACAATGAAACGCATACACATGCAGTTTTAAAAATATTAAATTTTTATATATATAATGAAAGCAAACAATCTTGTAAAAAAAATAATCACTCCGTAGTATAACTAACACACTTATACTACTTCTTATCCATAAAAGAAGTGGTACTTTGCTAAGGATCACCCATTGGTGACAACATAACTCACACATCACAGCGCTCCATGATTATTACTAATTACAATAAAAGTGAAATTAACGCATATACTAAATTTTAATAAAGTAAATATAAAATACTTAGCTTACACAATATACTAGCAATATTAATACTGCATTCTTTAACATACTAAGAACACAAATGAATATATAAATACATGAAACACATGATAGAGATTCTAATATATATACTGTATACACACATATAAGTTAAATTTAAAGAAATAATGTGAATCAGTATCTCACCCTGCAATTTTAATTTGCTTACCTTTCTTTTTCTTCTCCTTCTTAATTATATACCTATTTTTTTTTAAAACAAACCATTCCAATGCACTATGTCCTCTTCTTGGCCAACAAAACAAATAAATGGATGAATACAAACTTCTTTCTTTATAACTCTCCTGGAAAAGAATGTAAAGTGGAAAGGGTAAACGACCGTAAGTCGTTCTCTATTCTGTTGTTCGATTCCTTTAGCCCTCCTTTCTTTTTTTTTTTTAAAAAAAAGGAATTTTGGATCTCTATCTGTTCTATTTCTTTTTATTCCATATTAAACAACAGACAAATAAACTGTTTTCTTTCTTCTTTTTTTTTTAAACGTACTAAATTACCTTTCTCCTTATTTCAATATAGTAACCATGCTGAAAGAATTAAAGTTTTTTTTTTTTTTTTAAGAATTTTCATCGTCGCCGGAATATATTTTTGTCAATGCTTATTTTGTTATATCCTCTCGAAATATTTATTTCATTGTAAGCTTTATAGCTTCATTCTTTCCATACTACAATGGACATCATTCTTCTTTCGTCCCTCCTGAAAGAGAAAGTGAATTGGAGAGGGGGACAGAACGTGTGTCGTTCTATATAGCTTGGGTCGCTCTTCTTCTTTCCTCTGTTATACCCCATTTAAAAAAAATTTCGATTAACACCAACAGTGATGGATATAAAACCACGATTTCTATTAACTTATTAGTTAATTTTTCGAAGCTAATAAACTACGTTTCGGTCCTTGTTCGGTGACGCCAAATTTTGTAAACAGAGACTATTATGGGGTATCAAATTTATAATGAGGTAAATTTGATTTCGATTCCTGAGAATGGATTCGTTAATTATTATATCGAGATGCACGTAGCTTATGGAGAGCTGAAGGTAATGCCACGGGGCTCGAACTCCAGGTCTCCAAGTTTAGAATTTATTACTGTTCGCCGAAAGATAAAAGAGAGAGTAAAAGTGATACTATTGACTAATATTTACTCTACTTTTTCCCCAAAACGGTGGAACCAGGGCGCTAGGAAAAAGTAGTCGCGTAGTTATTACGAAAGTTTAGGTATAGAAATCGCAGGTTAATTTCGCAGAATATCCACATGCTGCAAAGCTGAAAGAAATATGACATACTAGTCTGGTACTCAAGAGACGGGCTGTGCTGACTATCTCACATGCAACAAGTGAATTTTAAAAAAATGCTGGGTGAATAAAATTAAAAAAAAAAGAAATCAAATGAAGAAGAATAATTTGGATTGTTAAGCCTGAAACGGTCAGCTCAGCTTGTCCCTCACTATGTTGGTGCAACAATTAAAAAAAATGATCTATCAAAGTTTGGAGAGGGTAGAAAGTTAAAAAAATGGTAATGCAACAAATGACAACAGTTACATGAAATTTAGGTAACAGTGATAAAATTTATTTTAAGTTTTAAAAATGAATAAAAAGAATCATAAATTAGTTAACAAAATAACAATGACAGGGATTTCTAAAAAAAATAATAATAATTTTTTAAAAAAAAAAGAATTAAACAAATGTTCTCAATTCCTTCAAATAAGGATATTTCAGTAACCAGATCCTTCTATACTGATGCTAAATTAGGTACTATTCACGAAATCTGAAGGATTTCGGTCTCCTGTTTATCGTTTTACTATTTTTGTTATTCTCTTCATAACATACTACAAAATCGGAACACTTCTAAAACAAAATTATTTTGACACTTTAGAACAATTACATAGAAAAAATTGAAATGAATTCTCTGTTTTTATGATTTGTTAACTTAACACAATAGCAAAATAATCGTTTTAGCGAATATAAAAGTACTCATGAAACACATTATATTTATCAAGGAGAACCATGAAAAGAAATTGATGAAAGTAGAAAGGGGTGAATTAACGAGAGATAATTATGTAATTTTGAATTTAGAAAAATAAATAGGTTTTGACTTGCTAGCAAGATTAGAACAGTTACGAAAAAATATAGAAAGGAAGATAGGACAGACGTGCACTTCTGAAACCTTATTGTTTATGCATTGGTTTACATAATAATCACATAAGCAAATTTATACACATATTCAGCATTAAAAAAAATAAATCACCTCAAGACAAGACATTTAATGATATCAATTATTTCTATAATAATAATAATATACGGTATTTTCATACACATTTACATATACACAGAATATATATATTTAAACAAATATTCATGGTGGTAATTTAGGAGGTTAAACGAGTATTTGGCCAAGTACTCCAGCTGGGGAATGTCGACATTTGAATTTGTAGATACGTTTCTTGTAAATATTTCTTTTGCGGGGATACGCCTAAGCCTAATATTCCTCATCTAAACTAATCTAATTTGAGTCACGTCAATTCATAGTTTGATGCCGCAATATATATATTTATTTCATTTTTCTTATTTACTCTCCATCGCTCGGTCTATATATATTGTTGACACATTTCTCATATTTTAGTAACAGTAAGCTTACAACCACATACTTAAAAAAAAGAACTTTTCTCTTTGCAAATAATGCCTATTCAATGATTAAAAATTTGAATATTTTTACAACACTGCATTACCAGGATTAAAACGAATACCAGTATACTTGATAAATTCATGTTACAAAAAAAAATGTTGTAAATGCTGAACTGAGATCTGATTTGTTAACTTCTTTACACTAAGCTATAATTCCATTTTTAAAATTTATTACAAAACGTTAATTAATCATAGCAGAAATTCCAATTATATTCCTCATGGTCATGATAATAAAATAAAAATAATGTAGAAAACTCATCCTGGTTATTGTATGTAAATTTGAAAAAAAATAAAGGTTATAAATCGTTCCTTCCGTCCCACGACAGAAAATGGGAATATTGATAATTATTCAGACCTGATGCTACACAGAGTTGATAGATGAGCGGATGGGATCGGCCAAAGTACTCCGGCTTTGAATCATAACGAGGGAGAAAAATGTTTAAAACTTCTCCTACCTTTTCGCCGTTGCCTTGCATCTTTGGATCGTCCACTATAGATGTAATTACCTCAGTGATGCGAATCCACCGCACTACACTGCAGGCGATGTAGCTCCTGCTATACACTACACCGTGGATCATAGAAGTCCTTCCTTCATAACCCGACGGCTGCATTTCTGGCAGATGAGTCTTTTCTGATCCTCGAGCTACCTCCTCTCGAGACGAGGATTCTTGTAAGGTTTTCCCCAATACTTGTATCTCCTACTGGTCATCTAGTCTTTCTCTCTTTTATATATTGAATTTTTACGCACGCTTTCACTGAGATTCTCCATCAGGCACTAATATAAGCATTTGTGTCACCACTATGGAGCGGGAATGTAACTTTACCGCTTACTACGTCGTTTAACCAAATAAAAAAATGTTTTAAAAAAATTGCGAACGATATATATATATATATAGTTTTATGTACGTAAGTAAATCTAGAGTTTATACATATAAATGGTTCTGGAGCGAGTAACTGTCATTTATTTTGTCACGCGGGTTATCCTAGCAAAGCACCACAATTGTTCTCTTAGCCACACATTCTGATTTTTCTCTTAATACACAAAAAAATATGTGAACGGAATGTAGGAATCTTGAGTTGTGTGTCTTTGCACCACTAAGATTTTGCACCAACTAACTTCCCTGAGTGCTTTTCAACTAACCCCCAACAAAAATCTTTTTTTTCTCTTCTTTGAAAATTTAAAAATTAGAAACTCTCTGTGTTAGTGGCTGGTTTATTTTAAAAGAAAATCCGTTGTGAAGGATGGCGTAGTAGAGTAGATGACCGTTGTCCAGTTTTCTGCTTTCTTTTAAAAAAACGTTTTTTTTCAACTTGGGTGGTGTACTTCCTTCAGCCAGAGTAGGGGGGAACCTTACTGACCCTTCTTCGGTGAAAGTGGGTGGTCGATGCAAGGCAATGGTTCTCGGAGGCTAGGAGAAGGGATGTTTACTTTAAAAAAAAAGAAACTTTGACTCTGCCAAAAATAAATGCTTTAATACAAAATAATTTTGAACGTTATATATTGAAAATGCATAAGAATATTTGCTCATGGGAGCGAATGTTACAAATACCCCCCTCCTAAGATGGAGCAAGTGCTGCAATGAAGTTGTAGCACGGCTTCATCCTAAGAGAGTCGATGTTACATTAAAGGTACAAAAATTCCAAATCAAAATGTAAGTTCCTAAAAATCCGAACCCTAATAGAAATTTTCGAAGTTCAAGTCGAATAATTCAAATCTTGGCTTTACTGTAGGCTACTTGATACTTCTGCCGTAATGTGCTCTTTAATGTTGCTAATCCACTGTGCCTTCCTCCCCTCAGAACACTTCCATACTCGCAAGTTATCGATATGTTGGGGAACCAGTTCTTTCCCCGTGCTGCATTCTATAATACAGAAGGTATTTGCTCCTTTTCTTTCCTTTACATAATAAGGACCTTGGTAAAGATCGAAAAATTTTCGAATGGTGTGATCTGCTGCAGTGCTTAATTTGTGCGCCTTCAGGAATACCAAATCCCCGGGCTGCACAACAGGTCCTTTTCTAGCCAGTCTGTTATTTCTTCTCTTTTTCAGGGTGATATTCTTGCGAGATGCACAGAACAATTTGTCCTGCCATGCTTCTCGCTCTTCTCTTGGGATGCCAAAATGCTCCAAAATCGGGTTTCTTCGTAATGTGCCTAAGAATAACTCTGCCGGCGAGTAAGACAGTGATTCGGTCACAGTATGATTCAATAGAATCACAATGGTGGGTAGATATATTGCCCACGTAGTATGATTCTTAGCACAGAAGACTCTGAAAAGTCGATGGAGCTCTGCATGAGTTCGTTCTACTAGATTTGACTTAGGATGGTAAGGTGGGGCGTACAACACCTTGATCCCATGACCTTCCATTTCATCCTTCCATCTCTGGCAAGCAAATTGTGGTCCTTGATCAGTGAGAATGGCGTTTGGTTCTCCAATGATGGCTAAGACATACCGTTTAAGGTATCTGAGGACTAAATTCGTCGAACTATTTCTTAACGCAATTCCCACTAGATATCTGGTACACCCATCCATCACAGTGAGAATGTACTTCTCTCCTGTAGGTGCTCTCGGTAGGGGACCGACTAAGTCCATATAATAAATGTCTCTTGGTCTCTCTGCGGTGTATGAGGTTAGTGTTCGTTGTGGAGGATGACGATCGACTTTGGACCTGGCACAAACCTCGCAGTCAGCTATCCACTGCTTCAAGTCCCGCCTCATGGTCTTCCAAAAGTATAGATTGCTGAGCGCCTTCCAGGACTTGTAAAATCCGAAGTGTCCGCTCTTGTCATGGACATCCTGTAAAGCTTTCTGTCGTAGTGCCTGTGGAAGGCAAATTGTCAACACTTCCGGAGTATGAAAATTTCTGAGACACAAGATTTGGTCAACAAGGTGATAACTTTGGTTCCAATTCCGAGTCCTATTGTTTACATCAGCGTTACCCGTTGTGAGGAATTCTATGATGGATGTCCACTGGGGATCCTCTTTCTGCATTTTCGCTAGCTCGGATTTGTTGACGTCTAGTATCACTCTTTGCTGTTCAACAGCGTTCACACTGAGTGTGCTGGCAGGACCTTCTTCATAATAGCGTGACAGTGAATCAGCCACGATATTATCCTTGCCCTTGCAATGTTCCACATCAAAGGTATAATCTTGTAGTTGCACACTCCAGCGGGTTAATCTGCTGTTCCAATTCTTGCTACGGTGCAGCCACTGCAGATTCTTGTGGTCAGTAATCACAGTAAAGCGCCGACCAAGAAGATAAATGCGAAATTTTTGAACACACCACAAGATTGCGAGACATTCTAGCTCGTTGATCGCATAGTTCTTCTCAGCACCGCGCAGGCTTCTGCTAGCGTACTGGATTACTCGTTTTTCTTCTCCATATTTCTGATAGAGACAACCCCCTAATCCGGATAGAGATGCGTCGCATTGCAAGAAAAATGGCTCCTCGAAGTTCGGATGGTATAACATAACGTCTTCCGCTACCGCCTGCTTCAAGTTCTCGAAGCTCTGTTGATGTGCGGTCGTCCACTTCCATCGCCGATTCTTCTGTAAAAGTTCAAAGAGTGGTTGTGCCATCTGAGAGAAATTTGGGATGTAGGATCTATGATACCCCAATATTCCAAGAAACCTTCTCACTTGTTTGATTGTGCGAGGCGGCTGTAAATCTAGGATTGCCTCTACTTTTGCTCTATCCTTTACCACGCCGGCGGGTGAAATTATATGCCCCAAAAATTGAACTTGTTTTAGGCAAAATTCCGATTTCTTTAACTTCACTGTCATTCCAGCTTTGTTGATCAGTGATAGCACCGTGTCAATATGTTGTAAATGTTCCTGAAGGGATTTCGAAAATATTAGCAGGTCATCGACATAACAGATGGTGAAGTCGTGTACAACGTCTCCCAGTACGATATTCATGGCATTGGTAAAGGATTGAGTTCCGTTACACAGACCAAAAGGCATCACTTGAAATTCGTACAGCTTATTCTCGAAAGGAAAAGCTGTGTAGGGTTTCGAGCGATCCGTCAACTCCAGTTGCCAGAAAGAGCTATTGAGATCAATGCGTCCAAAGTATTCTGCTCCATGGAATCTTTGCAGAATCTCTTGTATATCCATTGGTCTTGTTTGTAACACTTTAGTGTGCTTGTTCAGAGATCTAAAGTCTACACATAATCTCAGAGTCTTATCACTCTTCGGTACCACTAGGAGTGGATTCAGATGACAGGATTTCGAAGGTCGGATTATGTCCCATTCGAGCATCTGCTGCAGTTGCTTTCGCATTTCTTCTCTGTGCGCTAAGGCTACCGGATAAATTTTGGACACAATGGCTTCCTTAGTTTCAATTTCAATGTCATGCTTATACACCTTGCAGCGTCCTGGCCGATCCGAGAAAAGAGCACTATATTTACGAAGAGTTCGTTGAAGTTGAAGCTCCTCCTGGTGCGAGGGCAATGAGGCAGCTCGCACTTTCTCATCTATTTCGTGCAGGATGTCTTCCTTAGTTATACCTGCAATTTGGAGATTGACTCGGTTAGTGCAAAGTTCTTCAACTTCCGTGGGAGGTAGGAACTTGCTAACGACTTTGGTGTGCTCTGCATCCGATCGCAGCTCGGAGCGATTAAAATCGAGCTCGGCGCGTAGGCGGTGCAAGAAGTCCACACCAAGAAGAAGTGGAGCATTGAGTCGCTTTACGACAATTACCTCTAGTACAATTTCCACTCCTGAGAGCTCTATTGGGAGTATTGCTCGACCAATGGCTCGGGACTGACATTTTCCTGTGAAGTCAATGAGTCGAATCTCCGGTGCTGGTCGCAGAGTTGCGTTTCGTACATCTGATGATATTTCTTTCCACGTTTTCTCTGCGGCCAGCGAAGCTTCACTGCCGGTGTCCAGAATCGCTTCGAAGGTGCGTTGATTTATAACAACCGCAATTCGAGGTGTAAGGTATCTCTGAGGCTCTTCATCTTCTTCCTCATTCTCATGTTCATCAAAGGAAAGCCATGTTGCAGCAATAAATAGATTGAGCTCAGTAGGCTGAGGAGGTCCAGAGATCTCTTCAACTTTCCTTACCGCTCCTTCTTTGATGCTCGTATCTTGCTCATTTACCTTTTGGCATTCTCTGATTTCATCTTGCGCATGGACTGATCCATTTGTGGGCTCTTCTCCAGCAAACAAGTGTTGACCGTCAACCCGAACCCCATACTGTTGGCGGTCAGCTATTAGTTTTCCAATTCAGTACCGTTGGAGGTGCTGGTGGCATTGGTACTCGTCTGAGTAACGCTGATGCTTGGACCTCGTCTCCTAGACCCTCGGCGTTGCTGCCTGGTCTGGTCCTGTCCATTGTTCTGCTCTGTCGTCATACTGGCCACCTGTCGGACTTGTCTAGTCTGGGTGCCATGCCGGCCACCTCTATTTCTGTGATTTCTACCGAATCTTCTATTGTTCTGCCTTCTCGGATTTGGTACACCTCTGCTCTCCTCTCTACGACTGTCATCTTCACTTCCTGAGGATGGTCTTCTACCGCTGGGACAGCCATCCTGTCGTTCATAAGGATGGTCGCGATGTCGCGCTCTGCGTTGGTCTTGGTATTCCCTGCTGTTACCATATCTGCCTTGGACTTGCTGCACTCTCCTAGGGCCCTGAGTGTTTCCTCCCCGATTGTTTCTATGAGCATTCCTGTCCCGTTGCTGGTTCTCTATACGGTCTAGCTCCTCACTGTCCCACAGGATCATGGAGAGCTGTTCAGTGTCTTGTAGATGGACTCCTATCAGTTGCCGCTGGACCCGTAGTGGCAACATGTTTTTGACGTTGGAGAGCACTTCGGTCTCCGACATCGTAGGACTCAATTCTCGGAATGCTTTTACTTGCTCCCAGAAAAACTCTCGGAGCGATTTTCGGGAGTCAGCTCTATACCTCGTATTTCTGAGGCGCGTGAGTTTACGTTGAATAATCGCCTCACCTTGAAAATTTCTTAGGAATGCGCAGCGAAAGTCCTCAAAGGTTTTGAATTGACTTATATGGTTATCTATCCACATCTTCGCTGCACCTTTGAGAATCCGCGGCAGTATGTGTAAAAGTTCCCCCTGCGCTATTCCGTACAATCGGCAATCGTCTAACAGACGATCCAGAAACGTAGAGGGCAAGCCTATATCAGTATCAGGATCGAATGACGGAAGTTCATCGATCTTGGGAGCACGTAGGAAACTTCTGCAGCTGTTGTGCGTGTCTGCGGAGCGAGTGGACTCCTGGTTCACTTGCCCTAAATCTTCCAGGAACGGATTCGATGGAGGAGGCGTCGGTGTTCTTCGGGGAGGTTCCTGGGCAGTTGGAGTATAAGGAGGGACGGTTCTCACAGTCTCCTCGACTCTTCTCTCGACGAGTTCGGTGAGCTGGGTAGTCAGTGAAGTGGTCAGCTGATCTACTTGGTGCTGAATGGCCTCCGCTCGCTCCCGATCTTCATTTTGCATTTGCCTCAATTCGCCGAGCTTGGTTGTCTGCGTAATAAGCCTTTCAGCGATTTCCTCCTGTCGCATGGTAAGGGAGTGTTCCAAGTTTTCTATCCTGCCTTGCAATTCTACTTTGTCTGCCGTTGCCTGTGTTTCCAGTTCAGCGCACTCTCGTCTGATCTCTTGCCTTAGCTCCTCTTGGCACCTTTCAACCTGTTGGATGCGACTTAGCTGATCGTTCATACCCTGAACGAGTCTCTCTTCGGTCCGAACAGCCTGCTCACTGAGGCGTTCTTCTACTTCTTTTAGCTGTCTCTGTTGGCTCTCTGTGTGTTCTATGAGCCGCTCGGTTAATGTGTGCGTAAGACGCTCTTCTAACAGGTATTTTTGCTCATCAAGCTTTTTCTTGAGTTCTTCCTCCAGCTGTCTAGTCTGCTGTTGCTGTTCTTCCTTTATCTCTTGTTTCTGCTCTTCTATCTTTATTGTCAAATTTTCTAGCTTCTTAGCTTGCTCCTCACTTGACTTCTGTATTTCCTCTAGCTTCTTTCTGAACTTTCCTTGTTCTTCTGAATTCTTTTGCATCTGTTCCATTAGGACTTGTGCCCATGCTGGTGCGTCTGCAAGCGTTCCTGTATTCGCAACACTGCCAGTGTATGTTGCTACTCCTGCATTTTCTCCGTTTCGTAAAGTCGCTCTGCGAGAGGGACACTCCAAGCACTGATTTGTGGAATTCATCTCTTCTTGCCCTCGGTCACAGTCGCATGTGGAGCCAGTTTGTATATCTTCGTCCGACGACATATTTCTTGGTCTCTGACGCAAAGTAGAAGGACGCAATTGTGGCATCTGAAAATAGACTTATAAAGCTAACGTATCAATCGACGAGAACTAAGTAGCAGACACTCACAATGAAACGCATACACATGCAGTTTTAAAAATATTAAATTTTTATATATATAATGAAAGCAAACAATCTTGTAAAAAAAATAATCACTCCGTAGTATAACTAACACACTTATACTACTTCTTATCCATAAAAGAAGTGGTACTTTGCTAAGGATCACCCATTGGTGACAACATAACTCACACATCACAGCGCTCCATGATTATTACTAATTACAATAAAAGTGAAATTAACGCATATACTAAATTTTAATAAAGTAAATATAAAATACTTAGCTTACACAATATACTTGCAATATTAATACTGCATTCTTTAACATACTAAGAACACAAATGAATATATAAATACATGAAACACATGATAGAGATTCTAATATATATACTGTATACACACATATAAGTTAAATTTAAAGAAATAATGTGAATCAGTATCTCACCCTGCAATTTTAATTTGCTTACCTTTCTTTTTCTTCTCCTTCTTAATTATATACCTATTTTTTTTTAAAACAAACCATTCCAATGCACTATGTCCTCTTCTTGGCCAACAAAACAAATAAATGGATGAATACAAACTTCTTTCTTTATAACTCTCCTGGAAAAGAATGTAAAGTGGAAACGGTAAACGACCGTAAGTCGTTCTCTATTCTGTTGTTCGATTCCTTTAGCCCTCCTTTCTTTTTTTTTTTAAAAAAAAGGAATTTTGGATCTCTATCTGTTCTATTTCTTTTTATTCCATATTAAACAACAGACAAATAAACTGTTTTCTTTCTTCTTTTTTTTAAACGTACTAAATTACCTTTCTCCTTATTTCAATATAGTAACCATGCTGAAAGAATTAAAGTTTTTTTTTTTTTTAAGAATTTTCATCGTCGCCGGAATATATTTTTGTCAATGCTTATTTTGTTATATCCTCTCGAAATATTTATTTCATTGTAAGCTTTATAGCTTCATTCTTTCCATACTACAATGGACATCATTCTTCTTTCGTCCCTCCTGAAAGAGAAAGTGAATTGGAGAGGGGGACAGAACGTGTGTCGTTCTATATAGCTTGGGTCGCTCTTCTTCTTTCCTCTGTTATACCCCATTTAAAAAAAATTTCGATTAACACCAACAGTGATGGATATAAAACCACGATTTCTATTAACTTATTAGTTAATTTTTCGAAGCTAATAAACTACGTTTCGGTCCTTGTTCGGTGACGCCAAATTTTGTAAACAGAGACTATTATGGGGTATCAAATTTATAATGAGGTAAATTTGATTTCGATTCCTGAGAATGGATTCGTTAATTATTATATCGAGATGCACGTAGCTTATGGAGAGCTGAAGGTAATGCCACGGGACTCGAACTCCAGGTCTCCAAGTTTAGAATTTATTACTGTTCGCCGAAAGATAAAAGAGAGAGTAAAAGTGATACTATTGACTAATATTTACTCTACTTTTTCCCCAAAACGGTGGAACCAGGGCGCTAGGAAAAAGTAGTCGCGTAGTTATTACGAAAGTTTAGGTATAGAAATCGCAGGTTAATTTCGCAGAATATCCACATGCTGCAAAGCTGAAAGAAATATGACATACTAGTCTGGTACTCAAGAGACGGGCTGTGCTGACTATCTCACATGCAACAAGTGAATTTTAAAAAAATGCTGGGTGAATAAAATTAAAAAAAAAGAAATCAAATGAAGAAGAATAATTTGGATTGTTAAGCCTGAAACGGTCAGCTCAGCTTGTCCCTCACTATGTTGGTGCAACAATTAAAAAAAATGATCTATCAAAGTTTGGAGAGGGTAGAAAGTTAAAAAAAATGGTAATGCAACAAATGACAACAGTTACATGAAATTTAGGTAACAGTGATAAAATTTATTTTAAGTTTTAAAAATGAATAAAAAGAATCATAAATTAGTTAACAAAATAACAATGACAGGGATTTCTAAAAAAAATAATAATAATTTTTTTTAAAAAACAAAGAATTAAACAAATGTTCTCAATTCCTTCAAATAAGGATATTTCAGTAACCAGATCCTTCTATACTGATGCTAAATTAGGTACTATTCACGAAATCTGAAGGATTTCGGTCTCCTGTTTATCGTTTTACTATTTTTGTTATTCTCTTCATAACATACTACAAAATCGGAACACTTCTAAAACAAAATTATTTTGACACTTTAGAACAATTACATAGAAAAAATTGAAATGAATTCTCTGTTTTTATGATTTGTTAACTTAACACAATAGCAAAATAATCGTTTTAGCGAATATAAAAGTACTCATGAAACACATTATATTTATCAAGGAGAACCATGAAAAGAAATTGATGAAAGTAGAAAGGGGTGAATTAACGAGAGATAATTATGTAATTTTGAATTTAGAAAAATAAATAGGTTTTGACTTGCTAGCAAGATTAGAACAGTTACGAAAAAATATAGAAAGGAAGATAGGACAGACGTGCACTTCTGAAACCTTATTGTTTATGCATTGGTTTACATAATAATCACATAAGCAAATTTATACACATATTCAGCATTAAAAAAAATAAATCACCTCAAGACAAGACATTTAATGATATCAATTATTTCTATAATAATAATAATATACGGTATTTTCATACACATTTACATATACACAGAATATATATATTTAAACAAATATTCATGGTGGTAATTTAGGAGGTTAAACGAGTATTTGGCCAAGTACTCCAGCTGGGGAATGTCGACATTTGAATTTGTAGATACGTTTCTTGTAAATATTTCTTTTGCGGGGATACGCCTAAGCCTAATATTCCTCATCTAAACTAATCTAATTTGAGTCACGTCAATTCATAGTTTGATGCCGCAATATATATATTTATTTCATTTTTCTTATTTACTCTCCATCGCTCGGTCTATATATATTGTTGACACATTTCTCATATTTTAGTAACAGTAAGCTTACAACCACATACTTAAAAAAAAGAACTTTTCTCTTTGCAAATAATGCCTATTCAATGATTAAAAATTTGAATATTTTTACAACACTGCATTACCAGGATTAAAACGAATACCAGTATACTTGATAAATTCATGTTACAAAAAAAAATGTTGTAAATGCTGAACTGAGATCTGATTTGTTAACTTCTTTACACTAAGCTATAATTCCATTTTTAAAATTTATTACAAAACGTTAATTAATCATAGCAGAAATTCCAATTATATTCCTCATGGTCATGATAATAAAATAAAAATAATGTAGAAAACTCATCCTGGTTATTGTATGTAAATTTGAAAAAAAAAATAAAGGTTATAAATCGTTCCTTCCGTCCCACGACAGAAAATGGGAATATTGATAATTATTCAGACCTGATGCTACACAGAGTTGATAGATGAGCGGATGGGATCGGCCAAAGTACTCCGGCTTTGAATCATAACGAGGGAGAAAAATGTTTAAAACTTCTCCTACCTTTTCGCCGTTGCCTTGCATCTTTGGATCGTCCACTATAGATGTAATTACCTCAGTGATGCGAATCCACCGCACTACACTGCAGGCGATGTAGCTCCTGCTATACACTACACCGTGGATCATAGAAGTCCTTCCTTCATAACCCGACGGCTGCATTTCTGGCAGATGAGTCTTTTCTGATCCTCGAGCTACCTCCTCTCGAGACGAGGATTCTTGTAAGGTTTTCCCCAATACTTGTATCTCCTACTGGTCATCTAGTCTTTCTCTCTTTTATATATTGAATTTTTACGCACGCTTTCACTGAGATTCTCCATCAGGCACTAATATAAGCATTTGTGTCACCACTATGGAGCGGGAATGTAACTTTACCGCTTACTACGTCGTTTAACCAAATAAAAAAATGTTTTAAAAAAATTGCGAACGATATATATATATATATAGTTTTATGTACGTAAGTAAATCTAGAGTTTATACATATAAATGGTTCTGGAGCGAGTAACTGTCATTTATTTTGTCACGCGGGTTATCCTAGCAAAGCACCACAATTGTTCTCTTAGCCACACATTCTGATTTTTCTCTTAATACACAAAAAAATATGTGAACGGAATGTAGGAATCTTGAGTTGTGTGTCTTTGCACCACTAAGATTTTGCACCAACTAACTTCCCTGAGTGCTTTTCAACTAACCCCCAACAAAAATCTTTTTTTTCTCTTCTTTGAAAATTTAAAAATTAGAAACTCTCTGTGTTAGTGGCTGGTTTATTTTAAAAGAAAATCCGTTGTGAAGGATGGCGTAGTAGAGTAGATGACCGTTGTCCAGTTTTCTGCTTTCTTTTAAAAAAACGTTTTTTTTCAACTTGGGTGGTGTACTTCCTTCAGCCAGAGTAGGGGGGAACCTTACTGACCCTTCTTCGGTGAAAGTGGGTGGTCGATGCAAGGCAATGGTTCTCGGAGGCTAGGAGAAGGGATGTTTACTTTAAAAAAAAAGAAACTTTGACTCTGCCAAAAATAAATGCTTTAATACAAAATAATTTTGAACGTTATATATTGAAAATGCATAAGAATATTTGCTCATGGGAGCGAATGTTACAAATACCCCCCTCCTAAGATGGAGCAAGTGCTGCAATGAAGTTGTAGCACGGCTTCATCCTAAGAGAGTCGATGTTACATTAAAGGTACAAAAATTCCAAATCAAAATGTAAGTTCCTAAAAATCCGAACCCTAATAGAAATTTTCGAAGTTCAAGTCGAATAATTCAAATCTTGGCTTTACTGTAGGCTACTTGATACTTCTGCCGTAATGTGCTCTTTAATGTTGCTAATCCACTGTGCCTTCCTCCCCTCAGAACACTTCCATACTCGCAAGTTATCGATATGTTGGGGAACCAGTTCTTTCCCCGTGCTGCATTCTATAATACAGAAGGTATTTGCTCCTTTTCTTTCCTTTACATAATAAGGACCTTGGTAAAGATCGAAAAATTTTCGAATGGTGTGATCTGCTGCAGTGCTTAATTTGTGCGCCTTCAGGAATACCAAATCCCCGGGCTGCACAACAGGTCCTTTTCTAGCCAGTCTGTTATTTCTTCTCTTTTTCAGGGTGATATTCTTGCGAGATGCACAGAACAATTTGTCCTGCCATGCTTCTCGCTCTTCTCTTGGGATGCCAAAATGCTCCAAAATCGGGTTTCTTCGTAATGTGCCTAAGAATAACTCTGCCGGCGAGTAAGACAGTGATTCGGTCACAGTATGATTCAATAGAATCACAATGGTGGGTAGATATATTGCCCACGTAGTATGATTCTTAGCACAGAAGACTCTGAAAAGTCGATGGAGCTCTGCATGAGTTCGTTCTACTAGATTTGACTTAGGATGGTAAGGTGGGGCGTACAACACCTTGATCCCATGACCTTCCATTTCATCCTTCCATCTCTGGCAAGCAAATTGTGGTCCTTGATCAGTGAGAATGGCGTTTGGTTCTCCAATGATGGCTAAGACATACCGTTTAAGGTATCTGAGGACTAAATTCGTCGAACTATTTCTTAACGCAATTCCCACTAGATATCTGGTACACCCATCCATCACAGTGAGAATGTACTTCTCTCCTGTAGGTGCTCTCGGTAGGGGACCGACTAAGTCCATATAATAAATGTCTCTTGGTCTCTCTGCGGTGTATGAGGTTAGTGTTCGTTGTGGAGGATGACGATCGACTTTGGACCTGGCACAAACCTCGCAGTCAGCTATCCACTGCTTCAAGTCCCGCCTCATGGTCTTCCAAAAGTATAGATTGCTGAGCGCCTTCCAGGACTTGTAAAATCCGAAGTGTCCGCTCTTGTCATGGACATCCTGTAAAGCTTTCTGTCGTAGTGCCTGTGGAAGGCAAATTGTCAACACTTCCGGAGTATGAAAATTTCTGAGACACAAGATTTGGTCAACAAGGTGATAACTTTGGTTCCAATTCCGAGTCCTATTGTTTACATCAGCGTTACCCGTTGTGAGGAATTCTATGATGGATGTCCACTGGGGATCCTCTTTCTGCATTTTCGCTAGCTCGGATTTGTTGACGTCTAGTATCACTCTTTGCTGTTCAACAGCGTTCACACTGAGTGTGCTGGCAGGACCTTCTTCATAATAGCGTGACAGTGAATCAGCCACGATATTATCCTTGCCCTTGCAATGTTCCACATCAAAGGTATAATCTTGTAGTTGCACACTCCAGCGGGTTAATCTGCTGTTCCAATTCTTGCTACGGTGCAGCCACTGCAGATTCTTGTGGTCAGTAATCACAGTAAAGCGCCGACCAAGAAGATAAATGCGAAATTTTTGAACACACCACAAGATTGCGAGACATTCTAGCTCGTTGATCGCATAGTTCTTCTCAGCACCGCGCAGGCTTCTGCTAGCGTACTGGATTACTCGTTTTTCTTCTCCATATTTCTGATAGAGACAACCCCCTAATCCGGATAGAGATGCGTCGCATTGCAAGAAAAATGGCTCCTCGAAGTTCGGATGGTATAACATAACGTCTTCCGCTACCGCCTGCTTCAAGTTCTCGAAGCTCTGTTGATGTGCGGTCGTCCACTTCCATCGCCGATTCTTCTGTAAAAGTTCAAAGAGTGGTTGTGCCATCTGAGAGAAATTTGGGATGTAGGATCTATGATACCCCAATATTCCAAGAAACCTTCTCACTTGTTTGATTGTGCGAGGCGGCTGTAAATCTAGGATTGCCTCTACTTTTGCTCTATCCTTTACCACGCCGGCGGGTGAAATTATATGCCCCAAAAATTGAACTTGTTTTAGGCAAAATTCCGATTTCTTTAACTTCACTGTCATTCCAGCTTTGTTGATCAGTGATAGCACCGTGTCAATATGTTGTAAATGTTCCTGAAGGGATTTCGAAAATATTAGCAGGTCATCGACATAACAGATGGTGAAGTCGTGTACAACGTCTCCCAGTACGATATTCATGGCATTGGTAAAGGATTGAGTTCCGTTACACAGACCAAAAGGCATCACTTGAAATTCGTACAGCTTATTCTCGAAAGGAAAAGCTGTGTAGGGTTTCGAGCGATCCGTCAACTCCAGTTGCCAGAAAGAGCTATTGAGATCAATGCGTCCAAAGTATTCTGCTCCATGGAATCTTTGCAGAATCTCTTGTATATCCATTGGTCTTGTTTGTAACACTTTAGTGTGCTTGTTCAGAGATCTAAAGTCTACACATAATCTCAGAGTCTTATCACTCTTCGGTACCACTAGGAG
>NW_027657830.1:0-18709 GCF_964235325.1 Thermobia domestica | reverse complement strand
TATATGCGGGTGAATATTTATATACGAAATCGTACATCTGTGCTAAATTTCGTAAACGAGCCGTTCCATTTCCTAGATCTTGGTCAAAATACAGCGCTGTAAATGCTCCAAATTTGAGGATAATATCATTTTCCAAAAATTTCTGTTTTCCGCGTTTATGGCGTCTACTGTTTTTGCGATCACATATCGTGTAGCTAATCCGTGGCTAGTAGTATGTTCTTATTTCTTCCTTCTCTACTTAGGAAAGGCCTTAGTTCGTCAATATCCATGTTGCTATCTCTTCCTCCGGGTGATGTAGTAGTTTGGCCTGCTTCTTTTGTGGCAGTTTCTTTAAACGTTGGCACTCCTCGCACGTGCGTATTTTGTGAGCAAGGTAATTTTTGAGATACGGCATATAAAAATTTCTTGATGGCGGTTTTGTACGATTTTGAAAACCCAAAATGTGGATTGGTCACTTGGCGGTGGAAGGTTGTGAACCACAAATTGGCTAGCGACTTCGCTATATATAAGATATAATAAACCATAATCCGGATAGTTTTGTTTTCGATATAATGTGCCGTTTTTCAGACAAAAGTTCTCGCTGACCTGACCGTGCAAATCTTGTCCAGTTCCTTCCCCTCAAACAGAAATGACGTCTGTGTAATTATCGTCTTTACACTGCTCTCTTTCGATGTTTCGTAAAAGCTCGTTATCTCCTGCTTCTATAATATTAACTTGAAGACTATTTGATGTAAAAGCATGGTAATCTTCACCCTTTTCTTCGTCATTTTCTTTTCCCTCTTCTTTCTTAATATTCTGGGTTGGTTCAAGTCTACTTATGTCTGCTGGATGTTTAAATCCAGGTAAATACTGTATATAAAAATCATAATCACCTAAGAATAGCATGTATCTTATATATTTCCCGACTTTGTTCGGTTGTGTAATCATCGTCGCTATAGACTTTGCGACTACGTACAGATTAAATTTTCTATTTAGTAAAAATAGCGAAATTTGCGCAACGTGTATATGAGAGCGTACAACTCTTTTTGCCATATGCTAGTTTTCTCTTCACTTTTTGTGAGCCTCCGAGAACAATAAGCAACATTTTCGGTGTCGGTTTTTGGGTCATAGCAGGCCAGTCCGTCCCCTAATTGCGTTTTACTGCTATCGCTGTAGACGCGGATTTCTAGCAAGTCGTCAAAATGAGCGAGTGATGGGGCGTTTAATTTGTCTTCTTTCAATTGTTCTAAGAAAAAATCGTGATTCTCCGTCCATTTAAATTTATATTTAGACCGTACCAATTGCTGGAAAGGCTCAATTTTTATCGTAAAGACTTTGATGTGCGCCCTAAGGTATGAGCATAGGCCAATAAATCTGTTGAAAATCCGCTTTGTATTCGGTCTCTTAAAATTTCGTGTCTTCTTAGCTATTTTTGCAGATATTTTAATGCATTCCTCACTAACAAGACGTCCTGACATGTTAAGCTCCTGGTAGCCAATGTGTGTCTTCTTGGGTGATGCCCAAAATTCGTGTTTCCTAAGCTTGTAAAATAATAATTCTAAATCCTGCAGGTGCTGGGAAAATTATATGAACTGGTGACACGGTCGTCGGCAAAATTTGTAATTTTGTCTGGTAGTGCTTCCAAAATCATCGTATTAGCAAGGGACAAACTTTGACTTGATGTATAATGGCCCATCGTTCACCTTAAAAATTCGTATGATTTTCTACTATGATTGAGCTCAAAAGTCATATATTTGCGGTTCTTAGGATGCAACAAGTTTTGGAAGTAGGAATTCGAGAGATCGATAGTTGTTATGAATGTTTTACCCTTTATAGTTTAGAACGTCCTCAATTGATTGAAATGGCACCAATAGGTACTTGGTGTAACAGTTACATTTCTGTAGATTGAGAACTATTCGACGGCTTTTTTAGCACCAGAAGTGAAGCAAATTCGTTATTGTCTGTATTCCTGATTGTGTTTGCCTTGATAACGTTTGAATCTGTTTATCTACTTCACTTCTAATATGTAATGGAATGAGTGGGGAACGGTCGTAGTATACGGCAGATTTGGAAATCCTAATTTTATGAACGTATCCGCTAAAATACCCGATGTCATCAAGGGCATAAAAACGTCTCTATATTTATTTAATAAGACATAAACTACTTGTTTTTGTTTTGTGTCCAAGTCGGGGTTAACGTCAAAGAGGTCTTTATTAAAAAGGTTTTTGTGTATTTTAAGCGTTATTCCGTTAACGGCTTTGTCTTAAGCTGACAAGATTTTTCTAAAAAATTTGGTTCTTCTAAGGCATTGAAAGAGACGTCGTGTCCTTCCTCAAGAACTGTCACTGGTGTATTGTTTTTTTAAAGTGACGCTATTGCTATTGGGATTTGAAATTAAAATTGTCATTTTGTTTGCTTCTATGAACGAGGGCATTTAACTTTCGTTTCTCGCGTATTCCAGGAAGCAATGATACATACACGAATTGTATTTTTGCTTTCCTGCCACTTGTATGAATGTATGACAATGTGGAGGTAATGTTACATGCTTAGTCACGTATAAACAGTCGTAGTCTGTCTGTGATATTATCTGAGTCATAAAAGCTGAGAGCGTATTTTCCTTTCTCAAGCGGTAGCTGTGGTTTTCTCGGATGTTATGAAAAGAGATTGTATTCTTGTTTAAGTCTACGGTGGAATGCGAACGTAGGAGAAAGTCAATTCCTATAATTATTGGTATAGTCTTGTCAATTCCTCTAAATTAATGAGTAAATGTTGCCTGACCTATTTTAAACTTTATCAACGCTATTTCGTTCAAACGAATATTATTTCCTGAAATTCCATTTATTATTGTATGGAATGGAATGAGACTTGTTCTAGGGGGAACGGGATCTCTGACCAGAGGGACACCAAACGTCTTGTATCAATTATTGCATTCTGAAGGCCTGATTTAGTTTTAATTGTTAAATATGACCTGTTATTTCCGTCCTTTAATGCAATGTTTCCCCGTTTTTCTGCCAATTGTTCTTTTATTACAAGAATTGTGTAATTTTTGTCAGTTTCTCTTTTGTGTCTCTGTACGGAGTGATGATGACTGTCGGCCTCCTTGTCAAGGGGCTATCTTACGCGTTTCTAGACGTTTGTAACAAATAGATGCACCATGTCCCCGCTTCCGGCATATTACGCATACCAAAATTTGACCTTCCGTAGCCTGCTGATTGTTCTGGGTTTGTTTCCTCTTTTTCTTTCCGTTATTATTGTCATTCCTCCTGTTTCCCTGGTTTCTATGCATCGTATGTTTCTGGAACTCGTCTGGGCTATCACTAGCGACAATTCTGCCATTTTATTGCCAAAGGTAGAGAGGTCATTTTGTAGAGGATTTTGCTCGTGGTGGGGAAGTCTTAGGTTCTTGACTTCAGGTTTGTAACTCTTGAGGGTTGGGTTGAGAGATCGTCATAGAATTAATTTGTTGTTGACATGTAGGTATGTTTGATATACTGCTTGCATTTTTATTTCTTCCTTTCTGCACTTTGTAAGTTATTTTAAATTTTACTTCAGGATTTTTTAAGTTTGCATTTTATTTTTACTCTTTGCAGTTTGTTTACCAAGTTTTGTTTTTTTAAATTTTACTTTTGCATTTTAATTTTTAGCTTTATAGTTATTATTTTTACCTTCTGTAGTTGTTTGCAAAGTTGTTTTTTTAAAATTTAATTTTGCAATTTTATTTTGGTTTTTGTATTTTTTATTTTTACGTTCTGTGGATGTTTGCAAAGTAGTGTTTTTAAGAATTTACTTTTGCATTTTATTTTTACTTTTGCATTTTTTATTATTTATAGTTTAAATTTTGTTTCTGCATTTTTATTTTGAGTTTATAGTATTTATTTTAACTTAATTTTGTTACTGAATTTTTATTTTCAGTTTGTATTAACATTTCAAATAGAGTTTCATGTAATGAAACGAATATGTTAAGAATTGTATTTTAAATTTGATTTTTACATTTTCGTTTTTATCCTGTACTTGAAATTTTGTTTCTACATTTCTTATTTTCAGTTTTACGTTTTTTTGTTTTTCAAAGTTAATTTTTAATTTTAATTCTGCACTGTTTTATTTTCAGTTTACACTTTTTGTTTTCTTACTGGTACATTTAATTTTCTTTCTGCATTTTTTTCAGTTTTACATTTTTTGTTTTCAAAGCTGAATTTTTAATTTTAATTTTGCACTTTTTTATTGTTTATCATTTTTACTTTTCGAAGTTGGATTTGTTTGCAAATAATTTTTTCAATAACATTGAAATAGTTTCATGTAATAAAACGAACATGCTAAGTATTACATTTTTATTTTTCAAACATGCATTTGATTGCAAATAGTATTTTCATTAACATTGAAATAGTTTCATATAATAGTTAAATAGTTTTCAACTATGTTGCTCGCAGAGCTTTTTTATTAATGAGAATTTTTGTAAGTTTACACTCAATTTTTAAGAATGAAGTTCCCCCTAAACTGAATTCTTTATTACAGTGCATTTTTAAAAGGAATATTATAAATAACACGAAAATAAATAAGCTAATAGTATTATTTTAAATAATACGAAGGACTAAAATAATCACAAAGATTGTTTTTATGATATTGTACCAGAAATCAATCGATAAAAATAATTGCAACGATGTTACTTTAGGAGGTTGCTACGGGATTATTTACTAAAATGAAAAAGATTCTCCGTTAAGAAAGTAGCAATGTTATGATTCGATGAAAGTAATGTAACAGTGTATAAAGTTGTGCAATGTTCGGAAACATTCCATTATGTTCGGGAAACTTCAAAACTATTATGAAATCATTGTGATTTAATATACTTGAAAATAATTCATGTATGTAAATAGTACTAATAGTAATTACTTTAGAAAAATATTTGCAAGTAATTCTCAAAGCATTTGAGTACGAGATTACACTCAGTGTTTGCGTACGAGATTACATACTCAAACTATAAATTTCTTGCAGTAAGTTGGCGCAGTCTTTATAGAAAAAATCAACGATAAAGTGAAGACATCTTCAGTTTTATTTACGAAATTTTATCATTTAAACTTATCAGAAATATTGAAGGATTTAACGTTAAACGTTCAAGTACAACTTGGTCCAACTGAAAAAAGTTACGGGACTTCATTAGTTTCAGTTATCGGGAAGTATTGGTGGATTTATCGATAAACTTTTTATCCAATCTTCGGTGACCATGAACTGGATTGTATCAAATAGTCTTCTTACTAGACTTTGCCACTTTCAATAAGGTTATCTTCGGGAAACTGACAATCTTCGGGTGTTATTGGATACAAATTCTTAGAATTCCTCTTCTTTTTTGCGTGTAATAAAGCAATAAAATTGCTGACGGTTCGGTACAGCAATAAAGTTCCTGCTTGTAGTGATATAGGTTATTTGATTTTGTGAAATCCTTGTAGCTAATATTGTAATAGCATTAACACTGGATAAACGATACAGGACTTGTCAATATATGTATTAGAAAAGTATACGTTAATCTCCGAATAAAGCTACATATGCAGTAAATTGAAAAGCTACGAGACTTTTATCATTTTTCATAAATACAAACAGTTAATTAAATCGTATTGCTATGTTGAATAAAATACACATAGTAAGTTCTAAGAAACATTAATTGAAATTGCAATTACGTATTTTGTGGAACCATTAAAGCAATGGAGGGCCGTGCTGTAATTTGTACTATGTTGTCATCCCAAGAATACCGTAGATACGAAAACACTAACGAAGTCTTCTTTACGTGGGAAGTGCTGACGCAATGCCATGCTACGGGTGTGAGGGTAAGCAATGAATCCTATGCAAAGTTGTTGCAAGCGTTTTTCTTGAATTTTGGCTGTAATTCACATATTGTTTTGAAAACTTGTAAGTCTGTAAAAGATATTGATTTACACGTAGACTTCTTTTGTCTAGAGAATGTGCAAAATTTAGCACGTGAAAAGTTTATGAATCTTATGTTTGCAGGAAAAACTTATGCCGCTGAGTTTATAAGTAATCTTCCAGGGTCTAGTACGAGTTTTGCATCAGAACCTGTAATGTATGGTACGGGAACGAATGAATATATTCATATTGTCAATAGTACAACTAAGCACTATAGTTATTTTGTACTTACGGGAAAAGAAGTCACAATTGAACGTATGCACACAAACGGAATTGGTGATCCCGAAAAATATATTCAAGCATTTTTTGTATTTGTAAAAGAACAAACGTCAAATTATGCCGACGATCATATGTGTTGATATAACAATAGACAGTTCTGCATCCAAATTAAGAAACCGATATACATATCTTGGCGTCAAAAATCACAATTGAACTCCGCTATTCTGTTTTGTAGTATTGAAAATGTATTAAATAGTAATGAAAGTTATTTATTTGGTGAAAAAGTAACTCAAAATTCATATTGTTGATTCGCGTAAGGGTAAGGGTCGAACACGGGGTTCAGCGAAATGTATTGATCTTATAACACACATGAAACAATGTACTATCCCAATAGAAAAAGATGTGTAGTGCTTTCTTAAGGCTATCATCTATGGAATGGGTAGAGCTGATCAACGTTTTAACTACGTATGTGAATTAAAAAGGAATTCTATACGTTTGTTGAAACAAGCAAGGGATTTCTGTGCCAATACTAAAATTGACATTGAAATCCGCAATAGATGTACTATTGATAATATGAAAAATCATATTATTACCAAATTGTAATTTACGAAAATAACCGTTTAACTCGCAACTGTAATGTTATTTATCCTGGAATACATGCAGTAAAGAAAATTTTTATTTTGTACAATGAAGAACACTCGAATTAATCACAAACATCCGAAATTTATTAAATAAACAATGGCATTGCTAGTATTGGTCGGAAGGGTATAATCATACAGAAAATCACAAGTGTAAATTCAAATGAATGATGTGTGAGAAGTATGACGAAGTTTCTGAAAATCATGTTAAACACGAGTTTAATGATTATCATAGATTGTTTGCTGCTGATGAATGCTTTGCTAATCATAAAATTGTAATTTCACGCGGAATAAGTTTATGCAAAACAAAAAGAATTTGTGTCCAGTGTGTTGAAATGGTTGACATGCGAAACAGAAAGCCTGAACACGAATGTGGAGAACGTTTTCGTAAAACGAGTTATAAGCGTATAAACAGATCACATTTGTTTTGTTCAGGGTGCTACGATACTGCATGTAAATATATTTTTGTACATCATCTTTGATGTAGAAACGATGTTGCTTCTTAAAAATGAACGGGGAGAACAAGAACATTATGTAAGTTTTGTGAATTGTATTCATGCCTGCTACAATTGTAAGGGCACAAAGTTGGATGATCCCCACTTGTGTGTTGAGATAAAAGGGGTTCCGTTCGATTGATTTCCAGGACATTGATAGGTTTATTAATCATGTAATAATAAGACGACCAATCTCTTAAAAATAATTGTCTTTTCTCATAACGGAAGTAACTATGATATGCAGTTTTGTGCTAAAACTTAAGTAATGCAACATCATCTTTTACCTAGAATGATAATGTCAGGCCAAAAAATTATTGAAATGACATTAGGACAAAAGATTTATTTCCGTGATACATATTTGTATATGGGAGATCAAAACTCCCGAAGACTTTAGGTCTTAGTGGTAATTTAAAGAAGGTAGAGTTCCCATATTTCTTTAATACATATGAAAATCAAAATTATGTAGGCAAAATTCCGTCTTTAGAGTACTTTGACTCTGACACGAGAAGCACGGAAGAACCACAGCAACATATCGCGTGGCACCAAGAACGTGCTGCAAATTGTAAGCAGTATAATCTGCAAAGGGATATAGTGGAATATTGTCAAAATGATGTTAAAATTTTAGCAGAATCTGTAATTAAATTCTCAAACTTGAGGAAAAAACGAATGGTATTCAATGTTTTATGTTGTCCGCTATTATTGCTAGTTTGGCAATGCTAACTTATCGTTCATTATATTAGCCAAAGAGATTATTCCATTTATTCAACCCTATGGGTTCGACCATCGTAATCGTCAAAGCTTGAAAGCTATATACTGGTTATGATAGTTAGAACGTACCAGGGGTAATGGAATCCGTCATATCGGGAATAGGTTGGAAAAGCGATTTGGGAGGTATAATGTTGACGGATTTGAAAGTAAAACAAATACAGTTTTCGAATTTCATGGGTGTCATTTCCACGAGTGTAAAATATGTTATCCTGCGCTTTGACACGTGAGTTTAGATTCCATTTCTAAACAAGGTACATCATTACAAAATCGGTATGAAAGAACCACCATGAAAATAGCATTTCTTAAGAAATTAAATCTTAACGTCGCAGAGATGTGGGAATGCAAATGGGACCAGCTGGTGAAAAACAAAAAAATTAGAAGAATTTATTCAAACACAGTGTAATGATCTTGTTGATCATGTGGTTCCAAAAGATAGTTTGCATGGCGGACGTACTGAGTGTTTCAATGCCTTCTACGAATGTACTAGCGAAGAAACCGTTTCATATTATGATGTAACATCGTTATACCCATGGGTAATGGCACGTAAACCGTTGCCTGTAGGTAAACCGAAAATATACAAGGGACCTGATTTCTCCGAAGTTGAAAGTGTTAAGGGTTAGTAAAATGCAGTTTTACCATCAAAAGATCAATATTTTCCGATCCTACCATATACGTGTAATGAACGGCTTATGTTTGGGTTGTGTCGTACGTGAATGGAGGAAAGTGTTGACTGTTGCACGCATTGCGACGCTGAGCGTGCCTTAACAGACACGTATTTTACCCCTGAAATACATAAAGCGTTAGACCGGATATAAAATTTTGCAAATTATTGAAATGTAGGAATTCGAAGAGGCTGGAAGTAAGGAGGATCATTTAGATAGTCTCTTCAAAGACTATGTAAATCCCTTCCTAAAAATGAAACAGGAATCTTCAGGATTTCCTAGCTGGTGTAAGACTAAAGAAAACAAACATAAATACCTTGCAGATTGTTATGCCCACGAAGGCATACAATTAACGGAAGATAACATTGAATTGAATTCTGGCCTAAGGTATATTTCCAAAATATTCCTCAATTCAATTTATGGGAAATCGGGACAAAGAACGGACTTTGTCCCAATCTGTAATTGTTGATACTCCAGAAAAAAATGGAAGTTACCTATGGGCACCACAATTTGAGGTAAAAACTGTATTACCTATTGAAGAGCGACATCTTGTATCGTATATAAACATTGAGAACAAAAACAAACAATGGAAGTTTTCGAATGTTGCGCTTGCCGCGTTTATCTCCTCTTGGGCACGTCTAAAACTACGAGTTATTGGAAGCTGTACGGCCTGATCGTGTGTTGTACTGTGACACCAATGCCTTATGTTTGTACAGCCGCGTAATGGAAAACCGTTGCTTTCCTTTGGTTCATACATGGTTGAACTAACGAAGTTCCTGAGGGATGGGAAATAAATGCATTTATAGGATTGAGGCCAATAAATTATGTGTACCGTTTAAAAGAGATTGGAACGGGGAAAGTAGATTATGTATTTAAAATTAGAAGAATAACTAAATCATCGGAAACGTCAAGAAATTAATTTTGATCGTTTTTATAATTTAATTCGGGATAAAGTTGACAAGAACAGTTAAACAACCCTGGTAGGATTGTACGAAAACCAGGGTTCGTTATCGTGTCCAGGTCCGAGAGCAAAACACATCAAAAGTTATAAATAAAAGACACCGACTAAATCATGGCAGTAAAACGGATTATAGGACATTACCATATGGTTATCAAAGTATTAGTTGTGTCAAATGAATGTCATTACCTGTATGTATGTATATATGTGTGTATCTTTGTATGTTCATATGAATGTTTGTATGCATGTATGTACATAGTAAAATGTGTAAATGTTGAATGAAACATCATACCTCGTAGTCCTAACATACTCATAATATTCTTAACTAAGTTGCGTTCATAAATTTTTCACCATCCTTTACACCCGCCATTCAACACTTCTGCGTGTATATAATGGAAATATGTAAATATCTTATTTATGAATGATGTATATATATATATATATATATATATATATATATATATATATATATATATATATGTGTGTGTGTGTGTGTGTGTGTGTGTGTGTAAATAATATAAATACCGTTACTGCAAATAATATATTACTTAATTATATCTGGGTAACATATATTTTAACAACGAACAATAAAAATAACAATTTTCAATAATGTGTTTTATTCCTACCTATCTGCAAACAATTATTTGGTATCATATTCATAAGTATGTATATTCTATATAAGATAAAGGAAGAATATATATGCTTCATATCAATTATTAGAAATAATACTGTAAAGTTATTTAAGTATATTAATAATACAGTATAACCATGTGTATTCTGTATAAGATAAAGAAAAATACATATAGACTTCATGTCAAATATTTAGAGATAATACTGTAAGGTTATTTACCTATATTAATAATATTTTATTGCTATAAGTATGTGTAATCTGTATAAGATAAATGAAGAATACATATATGATTTATATAAGTTTCTTTATACGTATTTTAATACTTTATGTAGTACACTTACAAGTTTGAAGTCGGTTCATACAAAAAATAAACAAACTGCAACCAGAAAATTATTCCTACATGAATCAGTGTTGTCATAATGTCTTCTACAAGACGAATGTTTATCAGTATGTGGTAAGTATATATCTCCTAATTTTATATCGTAAATTCAATATTTTTTAAAAAGAATATAAGTATTTAAAATTGTAAAATATAATGGTACATACAAGTAAATTTAATACAATTATTAAAGACATTCATTAATAACATATCTTAATAACATTAATAACACAAAAATGTATTTCATACGATCTTAAAGATGTAAATAAACATTAAGTCGTATTACAGTAATGACATACGTTATTAAAATAACTATAACTAAAACATGGTTAAGAAACACTATCATACACAAAGAATATAACCTTTCAATATAAACAATATGGTAACGTCATGCAACGCACGTTACATACAAAAGATGGTACGTTTGCATCTGAATACAGCCATGTCATCGTCTAATACACATATTCACAATTAAACATCAATAAACACGCATGCATACATGCCATGAAGAAAAATAGGTATATACATATGTCACTTATAATAATCCAAATACATCCAAACAACAATGATGTTCTTAGTCTATGCTAAAACCACATATAATCACCACAATCATACAAAAATAAATAAAATACTATTCTTCGATTTCCTCCCATCTTTCAACATTATCCTATATATATATATATATATATATATATATATATATATATATATATATATATATATATATGTATATATATATATAATTCTAACACTATACATACTTCCACTACGCCTCTGAAATGAAACCAAACAGGTAAAGCCGTTCTTTTTAACCCTTTTCTTACTCAATTTAACCCTTTTCTGAAACATTTCATGTAAAACATTGAAGAAAAATAGACATATACATATGTAATATTATCAATGAAGTGAGTTTCGTACATGATTACACCTTAACACCATTAATTAGTTGTTACTCTATGTTAAAAACCCATTCAAAATTCATCTAATATAAATAAGATACTTTTCTTGGAGTTGCGGGCCTTTCCTCCCACATTTTAATATTATCCAATACATATATGTATGTATTGTACACAATATATTATTCTAACACTTTACATATCACAATATACCTCTAAAATAAACGCTAAACACGAGAAATCGTTCTTTCTAACCCTTTCGGTACTCTATTCAAACCTTTTCACGAATATTTAATTCGTTGATTTAATTTTTTAAAATTTATTAAAGAAATCTTGTTTGCCAACTACCTGAGAAGGAAGAAAGAACACCCAACCGACGGTAAAGAATTTATTACACGGTAAAGGGCCATAAAACAAGTTCAGTGACAGCGGTAAACCCACCACAAAGGCTTCTACACTCAACAAAGAATTTACCGCCCCTTTTTCTTGACATATTCCTTTCACACTACTCCTGCCCCCGCTGCCTCCTCCTTTCTCTCACTGCCCACCTGTCCTTAGGCTCTTAACTTTCTTTCACCCAACATCTGTCTCTCTCCTCCCCACCATTTCCAATTTAAGGTTAACATGAACCTCTCTTCACATCCTCAAATTCATTCAACTATTCTTTAACACTTCAGGGAAGGAAAAGTAAAGAAAATCAGTGAAGGAACAAGTTTCTTAGAGGCTTAGGAAGAACAGTAAGTAAACTTTCTATTCTCATACATTTGTGTTTCCATCGAGTGTTACCCTTTTAGATATCAAAATGTTTCAAAATAATTTCTATTAGTGGCAACACTGAAAATCATTATAAAAATGGCAAAATGTGCGAAAAATCACCAAAATAAAATAAACAAAATCATTACCACCATAATAATCACCAAATTAACATAAGATAATATAAAATCACCATAAGTTGTACCAAAAATAGGATAAAACTGGTAAAAACTAAAAAAAAGTATAAAAACAGATACTTAATTATAGATCTGACAAAACCTTTATGGTGAGGATATCCTACCTTTCTACCCTGGCAGATATGCACGTCATTTATGGAGAGACAAGGGGAAATAGCCCAGAGCCGAGGCATTTAAGCAGTGACTGTCGCCCTTAAAGGACAGTAACTTTCTTTGTACTTTTTCCACGCCTCCATATTCGCCTTCGAGAGATAGAGTCTCTTTAATTTCCCCTATGTAAAATTGGAGGATATCGCACCAAGTGGACATTTAAATTTGAAAACAGCGTACAAGGATTAATCAGAGACCGCCCGGAAACTAGCAGTAGTCATATATAGGGTGTACAAATTCAACTGCAACAGTAGGTAGGGGTCACTTGGTGCTGTTTTTTCCTACTGCGCATGCGCAAACCCTTGACGCTGATTGGCTGGCGCAGGTCACGTGACCCCGCCCCCTTGGCCACGCCCCCGGCCACGCCCCTTGGCGCTGATTGGCTGGCCACGCCCCTTCACGCTGATTGGCCACGCTCTTTTACGACCTCCTATCTACTGCGCTGACTGGCTGGCACCGGACCCCCGCCCATTGGCTGGCACCGGACCCCGTCCCCCTTGGCGCTGATTGGCGGACCACGCGCACTGTCCGCACTGATCGGCCGGCGCCGGATCCCCGTCCACGCACATGTCACATAAGATTCGTTCCCTTTTATGAGCACTTTACGAACACATAGCAGATCGATAACACATAAGACTATATAACATAGCAGGGGTGTACTCGTTCCCTTTTATGAGCACTTTACGAACACATAGCAGAGCCGATAACACATTCTCCATCCACCTATTTAACATAGCGCATATTCGAACTAATAAAAGAGTATGGCTTATTTTCTTTTACGGGGGGGTAGCAACCCCAACCCTCCTCCTTTCTCATCCAGGGCTTGGGACCGGCAATGGCGGAGTTTAAAAAAATAATACCATCATACTCTCATAAATGAATAAAGCATAATATCATTAGCATCAATAGTGGTGAGTGAGAATTTGTTTAAGAAATCGTGCAGTGAATAACCAGATGCACGACATGCTAGATATAGAAAACAGTAATGTCCACAAAATTGAGATAAATCACCTTGAATACGTCTATTATTCCATGTATAATACAGACAGCTTCGTTTTAAAAACCTTATATGATGTTGTATATAGGGAGGTATACCATAGCTATCGAAATACTCTCCCACACACATATTAGATATATAAACAGCAACCCAATGTTCACCAGGCTTATCACTAGAATCAGTGTTTATAATTATGGCGGCTGGAAATGTATGAATAAACAGAGGTAACTCATCTGCGGCATACACACCAATAAAATGATCTTTAGGTAGATTTTGTTGTAGTGCCTCATAAAGTTCAATTGTATTTAACATTTTTTTAATTAATATATATTTTTCTCTGGAAATCAATTTCTAATTCTAAAGAGAATTCACCATAAAAAATTGTTGTTACAGGAGATGGCAGTGCTTCTTTAAAATGAACCTCTAGGCGTACACTTCCTTGCCGTTGTGGACTAGTATGAAATCCAGCACTAGCACTAGAATCGGGAGTTAAATCAAACACCAGTAGAGTATAACCATTAGGATATTCGGCGAGTGAAATATTATTACCTTGATTAGAATAATAAATACCTGAACCCGTAAATAACGTGGAATATGCTTGTATATATAGCTTATTATCAAAATCAGGTTGTAGTGGTTTGGATGGCACAGGCGTTCCATCGACATACAGTGTAAAAAATGACATATTAAAATGCTGAAAATTGAACGGATTTGTCTGATAAGTACCATTAAAAGCAGTATTACTAACAAAACCAATAATAATACGTTTAGGCACTAGGCCTGAAAATAGATCTGGAAGTGTACTATCCATAATTCCTTGTGGAAGCGTTTCAGTCTTCACTTGCACTTTTGTTATAGGATATTTTACTCTAAATTTAGGATTTTGTAATACTTTATTTTGTGCTATTTTAACGGCCGGTGACACATCAACCTTTTTCACAAGCAATGTTGCATCTGTAATTACAACTTTTCCATCAGCATCTGCGTCACCCATTAGACAAAATGTAGGTTTAGCTGAAATTAGTTTAATACGCAGTTGTACACCATTCAGTAAAAATTTCTCCTGATTAAATATATCAGCATGAATATAACCCAATAGTTCAAATGACTGACTTAAAGTAGTGAGAAGAAAACTTTGTTTAAATCCTACATTACTATCGGCCACACTGTCCATATGCCCTGCAGTATCTTTAAACCACATTGATGTTTGAAGATGTGTTGATTTAGCTTCAGCATTATAATTTAGTAGTTTTTCAATATACGATCGATATGGATATGTATGTGAAGAGTAGGAAATAAGTTGATTATTTAAATATAATTGCAATTCACTGAACATTGCGTTGAGAAAATCATTTACAGGGCCGATTTTCTTATCGGCAGAAGTTAAATTAGAACCATCTGATTTAGTAATTTTACCTTTAATATAAAACATTGTGTGCGGTAAGTCAATATAATCATCCCCATGACCGGGGACGACAAATTCTATTGGTGCATTATCAGCTATCGAAGCCACAGGCTTATATGGAACTATTTTATTACCTATAATACTGGTTTGAGTGGGTAAACCAGCAAATAAATCTAATTCTGATTTCATACACTCACACTGCATTTTTCTCTCTTTTCTTACTATTAATATTCACACATGGTAAAATTTATAATACCGTATTACGTTTGCGAAAATGTAATTTTACACATACACTGCCATGTTGGAAAGGAAGTGGGTTACCTGTACTATCTCTTAAATCAATAATAATTTGATCAAATTGTTTACGCTGCACGGGGACATAGTGAGGATTGTCAAAAATATGTACATTATTAATACCATACTCTGTAATATTTGTATTTATAATTCGTAACAATGGAGCTACGGTGTCACCCACCATTTGTGGTTCTACAATATCACTGTAAATATACATAAGTGTAGGTAGCGATTTTTGTAAATCAGGTGGATAACGAGCATGATGCACAACTGCGATATCTTCTTGTTGTATGTGATCAAACCCTAGTATTCTGGCTAGTTCAGGAGATAGACGTACTTCCATATGCCTCTCTTGATCTTTTATTACTCTGCTGACTTCAATTCGTTTTACTGATGCTTTAACTTTTAATTGTAAATTTAGTATATCACTTTTATGATTAATTTGAGATAGAATATCATCAACATTATAATAGTGTCCTGGTAAGATTTTAGTTATGTTCCAGCTTTTTGTATTCATGAGACGTTAATAAATATTATTAGTATATTTGGAAACATTCTGAAATGAATTTGTATAATGTACCTCAACAACTGCCGTCTCCCACTCACCTTTCTCTAGCACCAATGGATGATATAATTTGGTAGTATAACATGACAAAATATTTTGTGGAAAATACTCCATAGAACTGTTACTCGGTAATGTAAGATAAAAGCTAGTAGTACTCTGTTCCATATTAATCAAAAATATCACTCTTCCTTTTCTTTTTACCACCAGTCTTTGCAAAATGAACCTTTCTCCGTTTTCTTCTTCCAGATCCTTCCAACACTTGATTTATTTTATTTTGAGCTTTAGTTTTTAAATTATTTTTAGCTTCTTGCCAACGTGATGTTAAAGCTTCGTCAATAGGTCTATTATCACCTAATACATCTCCAGCTACATTAATTCCTGTACGTAACAATTCTTTACCAACAGTTTTTGCTCCTTGTTTAATTAACGGAAATACACTTCGAAATAAACCACCTAAAAAAACTTCCAATACCATAACCTTCTTGATATGGTGCACCTCTATACACGTTATAACCACCTCCTGCTTGGTGCGTATAGTATTTAAAGTATGGATCGTTCATTATTATTATTTTTTCCTATATACACAAATATAACAGTCGTTTATAATATTGTATTGTAGCTAAATGTTTTTTAAATGTGACACAGGAATCCATGAATTAAAGGAAGGGGGATATCCCCGCCAACGAACAAGTACACGTTTACCTTTAACTTCTAAAATTTCGTCTATTTCATAAACTTTAGGCAGAGGCACTTCTTGTAATTCCTCCTCGTAAAATGTACCATCAATTACTTCACCATTTAAGTCCTCCAACACATAAACCACTTTATTTTCCTTATGTATCACCTGTTTTATTTTAAATATTTCTACAGTCCACTTTTCTTTGTACCCTTTTTCAAAATGCCGTTTTGCTTTAGTAATGCGCACAGTATCACCTTTTTTATATTTTGCAATGTTAGTATGTGGCATCGGTTTTATTAATTTATTCCAAACTTGTTGAAAAGTGTCCTGGTTCACACTGGCGGGTGGTAATTGATGAGCTCTATGGGGTCTAGAATTATATGCCTGAACAAGTTTCGATAGCACATCTATGTATCGGTAAGTCTTCTTGGCTGTAAAATATTTCCACATTCGTTCTTTAAGAGTTCGATTAAAACGTTCCACCACACTTGCCTTAATATCGGAGTTTTGTGTTGTGAAGAATTTAATATTTTGCTTTTTTAAGTATAACTGAAATGGTTTATTAACAAACTCTGTACCTTTATCTGTTTGCAGACGTAAGGGTCTACGACGTGTAGATGCAAATATTTGCTTAAATGCTTTTATAATGTTTTCACCAGTTTTTGTACGTACAGGCACAGCCCATGCATAACGACTAAACAAATCAATCACTGTTAAAATATACCTGTTGCCATCATTATACTTCTGCAGACTGTGCATATCGTTTAAATCAGCTTGCCACTGATCGTCAATATTGAACACTAAATAGGGATTACGTGGAAAATTTTTACGTACTGGCTTATGCAGAGTATAAGTCGACTGTTCTTTTACCCACTGTTGCACTTTGTGTAAAGGAATAGATTTCTTTACAGCTCTCCATAATGACGTAGCAGTTGAAAACGAGGCAGGGTGTGAAGGGTTATAATAAATATCGGCCAGCTTCTTCATATTTTATAATCACACCATCTGTTGACAACTTTACGTTTACGTGGTGGCTCCTCTTCTTCTTCCTGTTTTGGATCAGCAGCAGCGGCAGATGATGTCAGCTTACGAATATATTCTATACGCTGTGGGTTGCCTATATACTCTAAAGGTATATTGGATTTTGCTAACAGTACAGCAAAGGGTTCCCAACCTGTAGGGGGAATATTTTTCTTGCGATACCTGACAAAATCTGCTATTAGATCTACTATATTAGCTCCAGGAATTAATTTATTATAAATATTAACATTACCATTGTCATCCCAATGAATGTTGGAATTTTGTTTTAATCTACGTAATAAAGGTCTTGCTTTACGCAGACAATTTTCGGGAAGAGTAGATAGTATTTCATCCTCCTCCTCCTCCTCATCCTCCTCCTTCTTAGTACCAACACTAGTTGATGTTGCAGTAGGTTTTTGCACAATGTGTAAATATTTTTGTAACACCTCTTTATAGCGTATCCATTTTTCTTCAACACTCATATTTTTATTATTTAAAATATTTTTCATCTCATCATCTAAATTAGATATAGTTTGATATTGGTGCAATTTTTCTGGTGCAATTAAAACAAGCTTTTGTGCATGCTGCATAATTATTTAATTAAAGTAGATAGTATACCTCCAATAATAGGTGCAAGCAAAGCAGTAAGAAACCCACCTTTTTGTACAATTATTCGTTTTTTCTTTTGTTTTAATGATGGACCTTTTTTCGCTAAATACCTCAATTCCTTTCTATATCTTTTTAATATATTTTTCTCTTTTTTATTTAACGGAACATTTCCTTGTAATACGTTATAGGAACATTCACAAATAGAGCGAATTAATTCGGGATCAGCATTTTGTAAAATTGCTTGGCGTACTTTGGGTTTTGCCTTTGCTAAAAGTTTTAGTAAATGTGCACTCTCTTTGCTAATCATTTTTTTGTAGCTATTATATTAAAATTGAGTATTAAAATATATCAGTTATTGAGATTATTTTTTTACTGGTACATAAACATAATTGTAAGAATCTGAGGGGAAAATTTTTGTTCGAACACGATGTTCGTCGGGAATGCCCTGTTTTAAATAAAAAACCAAATAACTATGAGGATCTCGTGTTGCGTCCTGATAGGCC
>NW_027657829.1:0-18712 GCF_964235325.1 Thermobia domestica | reverse complement strand
GATTTGAAAAGGCAGAACTAAAGTTTAAGAAGCAAATAGCAACGTTCTTAAGCAGTAATGATTCTATTGTACCTATTGATGAATGTGAAAAATACTCTGTCGTTGTGTTTGATGATTACATTTTGGAGAATCAAGATACTGTTAGAAATTACTTTACAAGAGGTAGGCATAGACATTTAGACATTTTCTATCTTGCGCAAACATATTCAAAAGTATCTAAACAGCTCATAAGAGATAACGTTAACTTCCTATGCATATTCAGACAAGATGATACTAATCTTAAACATGTGTATAATGAGTTTGTTGGAGGAGATATGTCATATGATAAATTTAAAGAGATATGTTCAAAATGTTGGCAAGAAGATTATGGTTTTATAGTAATTGATATGACAAGGAAAGTAAACAATGGTAAGTATAGGAACAAGATAAAACACTTCTTAAACGTTTGACGTTTTTGATGTTTGACGTTTTAACGTTTGACGTTTATTGACGTTTATTGGCGTTCTTTGACGTTTATTGACGTTTATTCGTTTTCTATACAATAAATGGATGAGAAAGAAATTGATAAGAATATTAAGTTGAAGGAGTTCTTGATAAAGGGCTTCAAATCTTGGAAGAAACAAAGAGCAGGTATATACGATAAATTTAAAACACAAGAGCAACCTGTAATTGATGCTATTCAAAACTTGGGAAGTGAGATCAAAGAAGTAGCAGAACAAAATAAAAATCTAATAACTGAACTTGTTCCAGTTGCACATAAGTCGGCTTCAATAGATCCTAGTCTACTAGAAACACCTAAAAAGATAACTTATGATAGTTCCCCAAGTAGTAGTGATACACCTATAACGGGAGAAATAAAACAAATGAGAAAACTAATTAAAGACAAAGTGGAAGGAGTAGAACCTTTAACAACAGCACAGTCATTTGGTAAGATTGCAACGAAATATTATAGTAAAAGAAATGATAGTGTATTTGGAATAAGAACTGTAGAAGAAGTTGGAAAAATAATAAATAAGACAGGAAATTCTGAAGTTAAAGTGAACGGTGATGATTTGATAATTAATGGTAAAATTTATAAAGGAACAGATGGTCTATGGGAATTGTTAACGGCGAATACTAATAAAACCATCGAAGATTATGACGATGATGATTTTGAACAGTACAAGGAAATAATAATAGAATCAGATGCCGCCTTCCAAAAATATGATCGAGATAAAAAGGTAGCATCTAGTAGAGGTTCTAAGTACATTAATATTATCAAGCCTATTTGGGATAATTATATTAAACCATCTTTACCTCCAACACCGCCAAGAAAGAAAACACCAAAGTCTGGGGAAGGAATTAAACAATACACAGAGATACCTAAAGAATATGTATGGATGGATGACGTGAGAAAGCTTATAGATAGGTTGATAGTTAAAGATGGAGAAGAAAAGGCTGGAAATGATAACTTTTATAATGAGAAAGTAGGTATAGTGAGTATGATTAATAATAAGCTTTGACAATTTATTCCTAATGATCCAAAAGGTATAGGTTATTTGATTAAGATCTTAAATACATTACCACCACGATTCTGGAATGATGAGAAGCTTGGAAAAGGATTAGTAAATGATTTGATTAATAAACTTCCAGTTGAATTACATATTCCAGGTTTTAGATTTTGTGGGTCTGGGACTAAGCTTCAAGAAAGGTTAGAGAGAGGTGATGAAGGTATTAACCCATTAGATGAGGCTTGTAAAGAACACGATATATACTACAGAGACAATAAAGATACAGAGTTAAGACATATTGCAGGTAAGGAACTAGAAACTAAAGCATGGAAAAGAGCATTTAGTATTGATGCGTCAATTGGTGAACGATTAGCTGCTTTTGGGGTTGGTACTGCTATGAATGCTAAGGTTAAGTTAGGATGGGGGTTATAAGTTTTTAAATGTTATTATGTATGATTCTTTTATGGGTATATCCCATAAAAGCGTTGTTTCAAGATTTTCTTTATAATAAATGGATAGTGTTGAGAGTTACGAGTTACAGAGCTTTAAAGCTAACACAAGAACATTTAATAATTTGAATGAAGCTAACAAAAGATATTGAGTTCGATTTCGATGTGGGCGATGGTTTCATACATCCACACAAAGCAGATTGTCATATGACTTTTGAAGTTGTTGGTGCATCAGTCGGAGGAACATTTGGTGCAAATGATACTATAAAACTTGTAGATAACTTCTTACCATTCTTCTTTTCTCAAACTGAGGTTAGAAAGCATGGAATTGTTATAGATAAAATTGAGCTACCAGGAATAACATCTACAGCTATTGGAACATTAAAGATTTCCAAACCAGAAGTTGAATATCTAAAACAAGTAGGATTTGAAACAGATGATAAACTTGGTCTAAGAAAGGACTTTAGTGTTTTGTACCCATTAAGATTAATTCCAGGCTTCTTAAGTGATTATAAAGAGGTTATGTGGAAAGGCGGATTGAGAATAACATTTACAAAAGCTAACAACAATAACGATGTCTTGTACAAATGGGCTGGATCAGGAGCAGCTCCTCATGATGGAAAAATAACAATAAAAAGTATGGAGATAAGAATGCCTATTGTTGAATATGAATCTAATTATGAAAACAAGTTAAAGTTGAATATTCTTAAGGAACCTAAAATCATGTTTTCATTCCATAAATATCAATGTATTCAGAAGACTGTTGTAGGTTTTTTCTTGGAGTTTGATGTTACTACTCAATTTAATTCTAGACAATTTGATATGCCTGATTTCGTAGTTGTAATGTTCCAAACTGATAGAAGTGGTAAACAAACAGCAGATGCAAGTAAGTTTGATCATTGTAAGGTAAAGAATATCTATCTTAAGAATGGGAGGAATGAGGTATTTCCAAAAGAATCAAGAAACTTAGATATTGCTAACAGGGATTATTTTAAGATGTATGAAGATTATACTGCATTTAAGAGAATAACATGTGGCAATGCCGAAATGTACTATAACCCTAAAGAGTTTATAGATAACAGACCAATGTATGTGATTAATTGTAGTAAGAGGAAGAATGTATCGGTAAATGAGAGAACAAACATAAAGATTGTAGTAGACTTTGCAGAAGCTGTGGCTGCTGATACTATATGTTATGCGATTTTAATTGGACGAAAGAACTTTACATATGATCCTAAGAATGAGAAAATAGTAGAAGAGTTTTAGATAGTTAACAAAATATCAACGGGCATATAAAGATTTTAAAGGTGAGCAAAACGCTCACCTTACGGTTCATCCTCAAACTGTTTTCATTAACGATTGTTTTATGGAAGTTTTTCCATTAAACGAAATTGACAAAAATGATTAAATATTTTTGGTGAAGATAAAAATTGAAGAGTGTTGATTGATTTTCTATATAATAAATACGATGGCGAGTCATATTGAACTTTTAAACAAGCTTGGAAGTCTCGAGCAAAAACAAGTTATTGGATTAAGAGAATTAGAATTAAATACAGAATATAAGATTCTGAAAATGGAAAAGATTAAAACTAAGTTTGGAAAGAGCATTTTAGTTGAATGTGAAGAGTTTAAGGTATTTCTTCCACCTAGATTTACAAAACACATAACAGATAAAATGATTGATGAGATCGTTAAAGATGGAATAAAAATCAAATACACTGGTTTAAAAGATAATTATCCAACTGTTGAGTTCTGTATGTAAATTTCAAATGAGGATCGGTTTTGCGAATATAAAAAATAACAAAAATGAACAAAAATATGTCGTCAGAAGTAAAAAATGGAGTGGTTAGAAATGGATCCCCAAAAGAAGTTCATTCTTACTAATAATTTCAATGTAATTGTGAAAAATGTGCAGACCGAAGTTCAAGTTGTTTTTGATATGAACGGTTGTCTATTCAGCTTGAATTATGATCAGTGGACAGAGTTTAAGAAGTCATTGTTTCCTATAGAGAACGAGGTTAACAGAAGATTCCATTATCAATATCCGAACTTGTAATTTTAAGTATGTTTTAAATGTATAAGTGTTTTTATAGTATCAAGACTACCCCCCAAAGCTTGATGGTTAAAGCCATAAAGCCCACAAGAAAATGAATACATGCCAAACTTAGAACTGAAGACCAATACGTTCACCATGAACTCACTTATTAAAGACATTTCAACCCTAGATATCACAGACACAGCGTTTCAATTCATCAAGTCAAAAGATGGTATAGAGTTCCACAAGGCTCTTTACGGTGACTTTGTCGTTAGAGCGACGACTACCGCTACGGGTTCATGAACGCAACTAAACTTTGTAAGGACGGTGGTAAGGAGTTAAGAGATTGGAACCGTCTTAAAAATTCAAAAGATCTTCTGACTATGTTTAATAAGATTTCCCCATGTGCAAAATCCCACACAGCGAAACCAAACTTCTTTATACAAACACAAAACAAAACACCATCCAACAAGCTTGTTTCAGGTACATATTTTCATCCAGACATCATAGTACACATTGCTTCTTGGGCTTCAAATATGTTTGTTCTTAAAGTCTCTAAGATTGTCAACAGCTACATAGTCAACCACTTCAAACAAGAGTACAAAGAAAAGATAAAACGCCTTAAAGAAGCTGAAGCACGCTACGAAGACCAAATAGAACAACTAACAACTCAAGTCGCATAACTCAAACTCATTGCAGTGCCATACACAGAAGACCCAGGCAAGGTCCAGACTCATCGTAATCAAAAAGAACCTAACCGAACACCAACTTGAACTGATACTTGACCCCTATGATGAAGAAACTAGAGAAAGGGAAATTATTTACGAGTCTTATTCTTATTGGGTTGGTAGGATTCAACAATGCAACGTTAGCTCAAGACTTAAACAGCTCAAAACAAAGTACCCACATCTCAAAGTCATTCTAAACACCGACGACCCCAACTCAATCAACTTGTACAACAGACTAAAGGAATCAAAGCTAGAGTCAAAGACAATCAAATGGTACGGTTCACACCTTGAAGCATATACCGATGAAGATGACAACGATGAAAAGATTGTTAGTATGTTTGTTGGTTTACGCAAAGATTTTTAGATTCCCTTACACTTGATGGTAAGCGCCATAAAGCAACTAACTTAACATGCCCCCAAGACTTGATGGTGTTTACCATAAAGCAAATTTCACATGACATTTACATATAAGGAAACTCTATAAGTGTTTTTATAGTATGAAGACTATAAAAACTAAGATCTTTGGATATAAAGAACATAATGTCATTTAAATTTTAAAGATACATGTATAAATAAGAGATTTATTTGAGTTTTTTTATAATTATATCCTTAGAGTTATGCAATTTATAAGACATTCGATAGATAGGAAAATTATTTGTCTATTGATTGCCGTTTGAATTTTGAAAATCGGTTAATATTTGATTATGTTATAGCAAATTCGAAATTTCGGGAATTTTTTACAGGTTTATTTTTGAGTTTTCCGGGAAATGTTATACTTTTAAAAAGTCTTAGAATTTTATTGTGATTATGGTAGTATTTTTTATTTTTCAAATGTAACAATAATTAGTGAAATTATTAAAAATTAGAATCGTATCCTTAAAGGTAGGCAACCAGTTAAGTCTCTATCGATTGCCGTTTGAATTTTGAAAATCGGTTAATAAATAAGGATGGTATAAGCATTTTTCGTTTTTGCCCCTGAAATTTCAGAAGTTATGCAATCCCACAACACTTGCCCTGTAAGTATGCAACCAGCAATACATACATGGGCTATCCAAAAATGCAATCAGATTGTCAAAATATTCAATAGGAACCAAGATATAGATAATCTTATTGTTATATATTTTGAATTTACCGCTTCTATACTCATGCTCTCTCTAAAGGATTGTATTACGTTTTCTCTCCGAAGGAGACTACGTCACGGATTCAATGACGTAATGTATGATGTATTCTCCCCGAAGGAGACTACGTCATTGATATACAGCGCCCTCTGTCCACTGCTAGCTAGAAGCTGTGTTGAAGGAAGAGAGTTGCTAAGTGCATATATGTATGTTGGCATGAGGAGAAGGAAAGAGAATCGGATTGGACGGTCCTGTGCTGGTACTGAAATCGTTCAAAATGAATCAGTGACAGGTCACCTGTTCCGGAGTTGTATGTATTCGTTCTCATTGAGTTTTTAAAGCTAATTATTAACGGATTTTCATTATTCAAGTGTCAAATGAAAGCTTATAAGTTGGAGATTAAGATGCAATAAATATATTTTGTGTAGGATTCCATTGTAATATTTTAGATGTAAGTTTTTATGATTTTAAATGTCATAAAAGCATATTCAATCTCACTTTAACATTGTAGTTATGGGGATACTTTACGCATAGCGCTACTTCATACATTTGTATGTCTAAATAATCTGGTCAGAAAAAGGACCCAAATTGCGCGAGAAGTTAGGTCCCCATACTACTCGAAAGCTTGACAGGAATTTATTTCAGCGATTGGAGGCATATTTTACTAAAATGTCTATCATCCAGGGGCGGATCCAGGATGATTGTTTGGGAGGGGCGGTCGTTCGAAGTCAAATCAAGGTAAGAGCGGATTGCAAAAAAAAGAAAAAAGAAAAAGAAAAAAGAAAAGAAAAAACAAATTTAGAAAAGGAGAAGTAGCTCTTCTGCAGAATTAACTTTCTTAAGAAGGTAAGGCCTATCTACTTTAGGTTTTAATTTAAGTTTATAATACAAAGATGAAAAATACTTAGGATATGTTTTATTTCTAAAATAAAAAGTATAAAAAGTTCAATATTCTGGGGAATGTGATCGCCCGAACGCACTCCCCTGAATCCGCCCCTGCTATCATCATCTCTAAAATTAGATATAATTTACAAAAAAAAGTAGTGATTTCGTGGGGGGCAAAAGCTTTTGATTGCAAAGGCCAGCATCCTGTGTATGTCCCTGCTGCTCTGAATTGTCAAAAGCTCTTCTTCAAAGGTAAGACATAAAATATAAATAATAAACGTGTAACATAGAATACAATATAAATAGAAAATATGTTATAATTAAGAAATAGAAAATAATTATAAAATAAAGTTGGACAATTTAAAAAAACAATAAAACTTGAAAGTAAAATATACTTTTAAAACAGTTTTGCATTTATGCAGGGCTACAAACAAGTGAGGAGTGCCATGTAAATTTAGTAACAAATATAATATTGGAAAATTATTTCGAATTAAACTAGCTGTGACTACATTACTTCAAAATTGAACTTGTGGAATATACAGTATGAGCGTAGCTCAAATAAAATAATCAATAAGAATGGTCTTGATTGGAAGCTCGGACCATCCACGTAGGAGTAACTTACATTAACCATTTACCTAACAGACAATGACGCACAGAGCTTGGCACTACTTTATCAGATGGGTCTATCAAATGTAACTTAATTAAAACAATAGTAACAAATTTTAAAGCTTTAAAAAGTGTCCTGAAGAAGAGGAAGTTCATTTTGCACATTGTAACTAAGTTACAAGAGGTTTACGTCCTATCTGAACGGCGCATCCACCGAGTCAACTTTTGGAATATCCCCTTAAGGTAGCTTTCAACGCAGCTAAGGGAAACGTATGTGAACCAGTAATAGAATTCTCCGTAGCAGAATGGATAAAGTCATGGTTCGATAACCACAAGGTTCGTGGTTCGAAACCCGTCGCCGAAATCAGATTTTTTAAAATCTTAATTCCTCAGTTCTGAAAATCTTTCTCTCCTTTCGTAATCATCTGATGCTCTAAAAAGAGTTCTCCACATTAATTCGACAACTGCCTAATGTGATCCTCGCAGTTCGAAAACTTCCCTTCTTATCTTTCACAAAATCAGAATTTTCGTCATAATACGAATGCTGTTCGATCATTTTTTCCCCAATTCTAAATCTGTGTATACAAATCTTCCCTCTCTGTCTCCATACTTGAATCCCTCTCTCTCTCTCTCTCTCTCTCAATGTCGCCCAGGAAGTCATATGTCTTGGGATCAAACCTTTTACTCTTGAAACCAAATGTAAGCCCTTTAGCAATGTGCTATCGTAACTCTATAGGTTTGTTGTTAAAACCAGTGTCTTTTAGACTTTATTCGGGGGGGGGGGAGGAAGAGATTCTCCGGCGACATAAGATTTTCACTTTTTATTAGTGTATTACTATACATTTGATCAAAAAATACGTATTTATGAAGCTCAAGAGAGGGGGAATTACACCCTCCTGTCCTGCCCAAATGACGCCCCTGAAATATTTGCTTGCACTTACTGAAAAGAAATTAAATGAATCATTGAATAAAACTCGTTTCTGTCCGTAGATATTTTAGAGCTTTTGGCAATTTCCATAGATTTCTTAAGGTGCATCTTACTAGCTTGCACTCTTTAAAAAAGAAAAGAATGAAACTAAAGATATTTATGTGGCTCTGGGAAGATTGTGTGACTTTCCTTTAATTTAGGCTCTTAAAAATATTTCAGAACAAACGAATGGAAAAGACTGTTTTAAAGCTATAACGTTGTAAACTTGATTCCTGTTTCTTTTTCAGCTGAATGGAAAGAGTGTACTACGACACACACGGCTTTAGACAAGGAGAGGTGGAAGACGGGGAGGACTTGGAATAAATACTAGAAGCAACATATACATGTATTGCGGGAATGCATAAGAAAACTGGGCAAGAGTTTGTTATTAATTTGGACTTAGAGTTTTTGTAACAAATTTTATGCCGCGGACTGTACACATCGTAACACAAGGCCGAACTCTTCCATTTGCCGCGTTATGTAATGTGTGGACAACCCCTAAGTATGATGTTCGTCAGTTTCATCGAATCGCTTGTGCAATCAAGACCTGTGTTTGTGGAAACTGTGGAGAGAAACTAACAAATGTACAAGCTAATACTCAAAGTACGAAGAATGAGGCAATGACAAAAGACATATTCCCACTGGCCTACTTTCTTTTCATTTGGAAATTCCTTATAGATCTACTATAAATTGGCGACCACTCGTATCTATTGCAGCACTGATGAAAAACAACAACAGTTTTCTGTCATCCACAGTGTCCTCTTCACAGAACGCTCACCATTTATCTGCAAAATCAATCACACATCTTAGAGTGCTTTGCCGATACTCTTACTCCCATTCAGAGAGACATCTTCAAAAACTCCGAGGAATTCACACTGATGGATGAATGCACTGGTGTTAATGGCAGAGTAATTTTATGTGCTCGTCTTATCATGTGCACTTTTATTGAAGAGATATTCGTGTGTGCTGTAACCTTACGCTCCTCTAAGGCCGAATATATAACGGAAATTATTGTAAAGGATGCCCATGATCTTCGTTTGTCACTAAATAATTTAGTTACAGCATTATTTGATAGTGTTTCTAACATCAGTGGCAAATAAATGTGTGCAGGCTTTCTTGTAATCCTACCCCTCAAATTCGTTAACTGCCTGGCTCACTTGCTATAACTTGCTTTGGTAACAGCATATGAATCTTTGCCGATAATCAAGAAAGTAGTAAGTGCAATAAATGACCTATTTTCCTTGTTTCGATCCAGCAATAAAAAGATGAGTATATTACAAGAAATTAGAACAGTTCTTGAAAAATTACCACTTAAACTTCTTGGAAATAAGCCAGGAAAGACACGCTGATTATCTTATGAAGATAGCCTGCTTGTTATTTGCAAACGCTTTACCGCTACCTGCTTATCCATCGAACATATTTAAAGCGATTGTACAGATTACTATAGCTTGTCTCAAGAAGTCTTATACCGTGTTTGTTTTGACTCTGTTGTCAGTTATTGAAGCCACTAACAAGACTGAGTAGGGCTCTTCAAAGTAGCTCGAATAGCATTTGTGAAACAATGTCGTTCTTAAATGGAATTGTATCTGAAATTTCTTCCTACAGTAAGGAAGAAATTCTTGATGTTTCGAAAACAATGATGATCTCTTGAGGAGATGCAGCTAATACTTCTTTATGATGATATCTCCAAACACCAGATGATGAAAATTGGGAAGCGTTACAGAGAGAAAAAATGTGAAAAATGTTAGATACAGGTTTAATAACGTCTTTTACGTTCTGACGTCATTTCTGAAGACCCTTGAAGAGAGAGGATAATCCAAATTTTAAGAAGCTTTCCCAATTGGGATGATCTGTGGAAGATATTTCTTTTGAGTACACGATTCTACAACTATTGCCGGAAGATCTTACGTTTATGCAATTTTGTTGCAAACTCATTTCTGATTATCAGAAGAAGGCGATGTTTGAACTGTTGTCCTTCATGGTGAAATTGCTCCTACCCTTAGTGTTACTGCTTTTATGAATAGGTCATTTTTCCGCAATAAACCAAATTCTGTGTCCCGAGCGAGCTCGACTTTCCCCTGAGCATGTGAACGCACTAATGAAAATCTTGATCGAGAGCCTGAAGATACCCGATGTTCGCCAATTCAACAACTTTATATCAAGTCATATAAAGAGTAAGTGAAGAAATCAAGACGGAACATTTGATAGCCATGAATTCATGATATGGCGGTAGGTCTGGTTCTTCAAGTTGGAACTAGAAAAGCCATTTGAAAAATCCTCAATGCGTCGAGCGTGGTACCTCCTGGGTGGGTAGTGTATGCTACCTACCGCTTTCCTTGGGTGCTGGGTCCCGAAGAACTCCCTAAGAAAACAGCTGATAACAATTCTGGTCCAGGCTCATACTCTGTTTGGGCGCAGATTGATAATATGGAAATATGACAAGTGATTTGATATGAGCCACTTTGGTGCTTTTGAGACTCAGGTTGTATTATACTTACTTTTGCGTATGCACATGCATACATACACGCAACTGGCAAGCCGTCTGCTCGCAGGAATTCACACACACATGAATGAAGACGATATTTACTTAGGTAAATTCCTATGAATTTATTGAGTATGAATATGTGTGGGTACGGAACGGAATAATAATAATAATAATAATAATAATAATAATAATAATAATAATAATAATAATAATAATATATATATATATATATATATATATATATATATATATATATATATATATATATATATATATATATATATATATATATATATATATATATATATATATATATATATATATTATTAAAAAACACAAAATTCTCACTTTATAGAGCTAAATGCTCATACAGAAGGAATTGCACTGAGGCAATCGAATGAACGAAACGAAGCATAAAACACTTAATCCTGCGTGATAAAGGTAGATATGCACACACTAGGTACGAACACTAGAAACATAGCCATGGTTTGGATATCATTTGCACTATAAATTTGCTATTAGCACTGAGAGATGACTTTCACTTTGCGATAATGGCGAGGGGAATGGGGAAATACAATTAAAGAAATTTTTTGACTTCACAAGGATGTTACATGCCCAGGAGGTATTTGTTGGTCCTTCTGCTTCACATCCTATAGATTAACGTCGCACCATGAAGTTCTTCATACTATGACTTCTTGCTATCACTTCTTCTTATAACCAACTCTTTTTCCTAACTCTCTTCGCTTCTACTCCCGCTCGGGAACAACCCGTCCGCTTACTTAGGGTTGATAATGCATTATGTAAAATAATAAAGAAATGGTAAGGTTTTCTGCATTGATACGCAATGCCAATGGGTCGATGTTATAATAAAGAACACTGGCAACATTTCTTTTCCCGTGAGAGTAAAGCTTGGAAATAAAAGTTGAAAAAAGTGTGGCAGTCTTAACTAATAAATTCTTCCATGGTTATAGATTTTTATGCACTACTGTTATAAGTAAAATGGTTCAGTGGAGAGAAGCGAACGATGGTAATTGTGTGTATGAGTCGTTCCACCTACGACTCCTGCAGGATATGAACGCTTGTTCTCACGGCAGGAAGGATGACGTAATATGAGTGCGTGAGAACACGACAAACACAATATCATTCCCACACAATATCAACTTCGTATCCAAAAATGTTCCCAATCTTAATAAATGTTATTATAAAAAAGTATATGCGGAACAGTCATGGTGACGAAGACTATAAGTTGGAAACTATTTTAAGGAAAGAAAAAAATAAGTTTGCTGCGACGAAGCACTCTGGCCAGACGATAAGGATTGCATTGAAAAACAACAAGTTCTTTGTTCTATCGTCAGAAACGATAACGACTGAAGAACACCTGCATACAACAGAAAGAATTGAAGTTCTCACCAAAAGGAAAAATAGCTGTTCGTTTCTATGAGTAAAATAATAATTTCGTTGCATGAATAAAAGTTAAAAAGAAATACACTGGTCGTCCAAAATCATAGTTTTGTGGCCGGGCAGACGGTCATATGTACTTACGTAGAAACTGCAAAGTACTCAAGAATTGATGCATTTAAATGTCACTGTTATCCCATCTATTTATACATATTGGCTATGGCAGAGTTTGGAGGCTTAGTCTTTCCTGTTCCCTACTCGGTTTATCTATTTTTCAATCCTTCAACGTGAAAATATCTTGCCGTGAAAGTTTGCCATGTTTATTATTAGCAAAGTTGGTGTATCCTCTGAAATGCTTGTTATGGGCATCTTTTTGTGTCTTATTTTGTCACATATATAATTTCGTTTACGTTACATTGCTATCCATGCATTAATATCCAAACGCCTCCCCAAAGCAAAAATACAAAATTCCAAACTGAATATCCAGAGAAAATCATTGCCTTCTCTAAACATGAAAAGAGTGTATCTGCAGGGAAAGGTTTCGTGACTAATTTTCACAACCTATAGCAGGCGAATAGTATTCCAAACTAAGGTCGTATACTAAGCCAAATTTTCCGTGAAGAAACACTACGTATACAGAGTTGGACTTATTACAATACGGACGTATACCGTAGTACCACTGTAATTTATGAACACGTACTCAAGGAAAATACATGATGCGTCTGAAAAGTTTGGTGAATGGTCCCATTTGTTAGGAACCACACTGGTTAGGATGAGGCGCCCACACGTACGGAAACTGTGACTAAGACACATGGGATGTTAATGCAAGTGCATGGTATTGAAACAGAGAGTAAAAAGTGCGTGTTTCAGTGCTTGAAACACTCTAAAAACGAGTAGGGTTTTGAGAACCATAAAAATATAGTTAAACATGGTATGGCCGTTGGAAACATATTTCTTGTTACATAAACAATATTAACATTACTTCCTATGTTATCAGAATCATGTGATGAAATTCTTTTGTGGTACATAAAACATGCCATATTGTTATTGCTTTTATAGTTGCACGCATAATACACATAGTTGCACGCATAATACACATAGTTGCGTGAACAATGTACATGGTTGTACGTATCGTTCCGTGTCGCGCATGCGCTCACCAACTTGAAACACGAACAAAGACGCCATTTACAATTTCAAGAACGAAGAGTCATACCAATAAAAAAAATAGCGTGTATGTCCAAAGGACAGTTATTAAAAACACGGACTCTAAATGGACTAATAGAGAAATGTGAAGGAAAGTTTATTTACTTAAGTTTATCCATTTTCTAGCATGTAAATGACCATAACATAATGAGCCATGTTTCTAGTACAAATAAACACATTAGATGGCAGCACTGTTACTCTTGTAAATGCTGCCTGAAAGTTCAGTTCAAAATACTTCTTTCATAAAGGATTACAAGAAGTATAACACTTACTATCTTCCGTTGTATAATTTTATTTAAAAATACATATTAACGCAAGGAGTATTTCAACTTCACACAAACCCACTCAGAATTCCGAATCGTTCATCGATTTACAGGTCTGAGTTCGATTTCTAAGCTCTACGAGCATTGACTAGTATTTTGATCATTTAGGGAGGATTGTTCTGTTTTGTTACAGACAATCGACATCCCCTTGCAGTCCGTATTGCTGACTCAAGTGGAAGCCCGTGGCCATCATCATATTCCTCTTCTCATCTCTTTTGTGGAGGGCCAGTGCTCGCACTGACCGACATCTCCGCGAGGACGTATTGCTGCCACAAGTGAGAGCCACATTGGGCTTCCTCTCGATCATCCTCTTCGCCGAAGTCTTTAGCGCCCATCTGGATGGCGTCAGGTGGCCATCCGGGACTACCACAGCAACCTCCTGGGCCGTCTCTGAACCCCACGTCAGTAGGCCAGGGGACTGACCGAAGGCATACATCTGCTTCGCAAGGCAAAAATTCTGGTAGATCCCGATCACGCACACCGGACAAACATCACACTTCTTCAACTCAGCCACCGCCTAAGCGTCATCATACTGTTAGTGAATCCGAGTAGTCTGTTTCATCCATGAACCTCGACGACGCTAATGAATTTCCGACAATACTGGATTCTTCCAAACCTCGTCTTCATACATTCTTGCTTACCAACTTTGATCCCAAATTTGAGAATACCAAGCTGGCTTTTCAACAACTCATAAAATATCTACCACGCGCCTCAGTCGCTCAAATTGTTCATACACGCAATGGGATAATCTTCAAGTCATACGATTCATCATTCTTAACCACTGTACGAAACAAATGCAGTTTCGAAATTTTTGGCAAACATGCTGAAATGAAGCGACTTGAATCAAAGGCGTTTAAACAGGCACCACCTCCACGAAGACCCCCGGCTCTTTCAGTTGCCATTAGGGGGGTGGATCCTTCCCTGACAGACGATGAGATTCAGAAAGAACTCACTCAAGAGGGGCACTCTATACTTAAGTGCATACGCATTAAAAACGACCATGGAGCCACATACATGGTACGAGTCCTTACTAATTCCGAAACCACCATCGATGACTTGCTAACTTATGGTGCCTTCATTTATAAAAGGAAGCATCGCGTCGAGCCGTCAAAATCACCTCAGCCTTTCTCATTGCGATGCGAGCGCTGTCAAGCGTACAATTCCCACCCGACTTCAAAATGTACGCAATCTAGCAAATGTGAATACTGTAGCGGTGCCCACGATATTAAGGCATGCACCAACTTAGCTAAACCACCTAAATGCTCTACATGTCCAGAGCAGCATCCGACGTATAGTTATCGATGCAAAGCGAGACCTACAGCTGAGCCTCTCAGCCCGGAACTAACGGTTCCTTTGCGACCTGTTTTACCGCCAACCCAGCAAGCTCTACCACCACCAGCTACCGACGAACCTATTACTCTCCAACAATTACTATCTTTTTTCACTATCGCTATGCAAAACATTCATCCTTTTCTTCGCCAACACATTCTCGGGGTGGTCAATCACTCTGCTCGCCTGATCTTTAAATGTACCTTTCAAGCTACCTACTCTGGTCCACACGTGTATTTTCATGTCACTCCACTCGAAGAACATGCCTCCGCAGAAACTTCCAACCCTTCTACTGCACCGTAATCATGGGTATTTCGCTCTTATTTGTTAATATTCGATCCCTCCCTACTCACTATACCCTTTTCGAACAGCTTCTCTTAGAAGAATCTATTCAAGACTTCCTCATTAACGAAACTCACCTCACACCAGCTATGTCTTTTAAAATACCTAGATATACATTACTACGTTGTGATTCTACGGTAGCAGCACGCCGAGTAAATGGGGGAGTGGCTGTTGGCTTTCATCCTTCCATTAGTCATCGCCAATACCACTCTGCCTTACATAACATACCGGAGCACCTCATTATCACCCTCTATTTTCACTCCCTTTATGTCACTATAGCCACCATATATGTGCGCCCTAGACACCCAATCCCCCTCTCCTTTTTTCAGTATATCTCTAATAACTTTAAATATTATATCATTATGGCAGATATTAATATTCATAGCCGTTCAGATAACCAGAAACAACGTTTCTTTAACTTCATCACCAGTCATACCACAGGCCATATCTTTGACATACCAAAACCTACCCGACCTATCACTGAAACCACACCAGACGTAGTGATTTCATCTGTCAACCTTTCCCAACGATGTACTCTCGAGGTACTAGATTCCATTGGTAGCGATCATCTACCCATCAAACTTCACATTGATCAACCACAGCCTCATACTCCTCGAACCTTACCAGAATCTCGGCGTGTCCCACGTTTTGACCAAGCAAAATGGGATCATTATCGCTCAACAATCACTGCAGATTTAGCCAATCTTGAGCCGCCTACCACAGAAGATGATCTGTATAATTGCATTTCTGATATCACCTACTCTATCCGTCATGCGTCCGAACTTCATATACCAACCACTGAAATCTCCTGGTTCCAACCACGCCTACCACCATGTTATTTACCTCTTATACACCGCTCCCGCGCATTTTTCCGAGAGTTTCAGCGCACTGGGAACTTGGAAGCTCTGCAACATCATCGCAAACTCCACCGCACAGTTCGAAACTATGTTAAGGCATATAAACTCCGGACCTGGGTAAAGACTTGCAACACCTTGGCAGAAACTTTGCACCCAACTAAGTACTGGAAACGCTTTAATCTGCTGACGGGCAAGCTTACCAGGACGCCTTATCCATTGCTTATTAATGACTGTCCGCTACAAACAGATGAAGATAAAGCCAACGCTTTTGCCGACCACCTGCAAACTACATTCACTCCCTTTTCACCAGACTTTCCCCGGAGGCATCCCACGGACATCTTGAACCTATCAGCACCTTACTTACAACCGAGTGAAACTCATAGTCTTCCCGATAATAATCCTCTCACCACTCCTATCTCTACTGACGATATTTCGTCTGTCGTGAATCGCAAGCGTAATACAGCTCCTGGTTTGGATCGGATAACTTATCGCCACATCAAAGAAGCACCATACTGTCTTCTTCTTCTTCTTTCTTATGTCTATACATTTATACTTCGTACCGGCTACTTCCTCTCAGACTGGAAAACATCCTCTACTTTAATGTTTCTGAAACCTAACAAACCTCCAGATTCTGTTGCATCTTACAGACCAATACAGCTAACCTCCGTATTTAGCAAGATTCTCGAGCGCATCATCGTCGCCAGACTTCATCTCCATCTCTCTACCCATAATTTGCTTCCTGTGCATCAGGCTGGATGTAGACCTAATTTTAGCATCAATGATCAACTGCTCAGACTCTTAAATCTCATTACCAATCATTATAATACTGCTCGACCATCTTGTCTCATCCTTTTCGATCTCGAAAAAGCTTTTGATAAAGTTTGGCATTTAGCTCTCCTGTTCAAACTACACCGCTTCCGACTTCCGCTTTCTTATCTCCGATTCATATTTCACTTTCTTTCTAACCGCCTCTCTTATGTAACCATCAATAGCTCCTTCTCTCATCCGATTTTTATTCACTCTGGTGTACCCCAAGGCTCTGCTCTCTCACCCCTACTATATCTTCTGTTTGTAGCTGACATGCCGGCACTTCCTCTCAATGTGCACACTTTTCAATATGCTGATGACACTGCTTTTCTATGTACAGCCCGAACCATTCAACAGATTAATTCCTCTCTCAGCATAGCGATTGACTCCTTCTTTCGATGGTGCAATATGTGGCGACTCCACATGAACTCCACTAAGACGCAGGCAATTGTCTTTATTCCACCTCGCAAGCGCTCTCGGGTACAGAAAAATCCGAATCTCCTTAACATCAGTGTCGACGGTACACGAATTCAACCCACTAAACAGGTCACTTACCTCGGTCTTACTATCGACCATCATCTAACTTGGCGCCCACATCTTAAAGAAATCACTCGCAAAGCCTATAATCGTTTAAACTTTCTTAAACGTCTTATTGGTACCACATGGGGATTACAGCCTTCTACAGTACTCAATACCTGCAAGGTATTTTTGCGCCCCGTCTTAACATATGGACATCCCGCCTGGGTTAGTGCATTACCTTACTTCTACAACAAATTAAAAGTGCTCGAACGACATGCTTTTCGTCTAGCATACCGAATCAAGCTTTCGAGTCCAACGCAGGAGTTGTACGACCGCATAACGTTTCCTACCCTACTTCATCACATCGAAAAATTAAGGCTCAGGTTCATTACTACGCGCTTTCAGCAACGGCACCCTCTACTTGTGGACACGATGGATATCGATCGCAACTACGATCTGGGTTATAATTTCATCACTTGTCCTTTATCTCTGCTCTTCTCCCTTTATCTCAAAACTCTTCCACCTGATTACCCCGACCATTTTGTCGCATCTGCCTATTCTTCCGATCATCTTCCCCATCATGTTTCACCCACATTTACGGCACTGTAAATCCATTATACTAACAGGGCTTCACATGTCTTCATCACTGTCCAGAGTAGCCCCTGGACAAGAAGATAACCATCATTCGTCCTTTTAACAAATTGTTTGTTTGTGTTTGTCCTGTGAAGTGCACCTCACCATCATCTTTTTTCCTGCCCTAATGATTATGATCACAAGATCATAATGTCCAAATGGATACCGCAATATTATGCAATAAAGATGTAATATAATAAAGTGCTATCCGTATAAAAGATATTCCAGATTTCCTCTGCATCCCATAGACCGACTCCAATCTCCTTTCTGCACCAGTACTTTCACCTCTTACCTAGGATAGAGGGCGTAACCCTCGCAAGGGAGCTAGCCTTTGGCTAGCAAAAAAAATCAACTTCATAAATAACGATTAACTCAGAGGTGTTGTCGCACTGTGTTTTTCGCTTGTTCTTGCAACGTTACAGTGTGTTTGAAGGGACAATACCAATCTAGACATAACTTTTGAGTACTAAGTTTATGATGAGTACAGCACAAAATAGGTTATTATAATAGCAAGTGCATACAATACAGCAGCCATCTT
>NW_027657828.1:0-18713 GCF_964235325.1 Thermobia domestica | reverse complement strand
CTCATACGGCTTAGCATTGTCCTGTAACAGGAGGACTCCTTTGCGATTCAAAAGTGCTGTCTCCAGATTTTTGAGTTTTTCTTGAACATGGCTCAACTGCTAACAGTACAGAGTTGCATTGATGCTCTGATCACCTGGTAGCGGTTCCCAATGCACGATACCGTGAACAGTTCTCCAAACACAAAGGAGGACCTTCTTCTGGTGCAATGCTGGTTTCGGCTGTTTTGGAACCGGTTTATGGGATGCTAATCAATGATGACGGCGCCGTCAAGCTTCGTACAGAACCTACTTCTCATCACATATCAACACCCTGACCAGAATGGCTCCTTCTTCAGACGAGAAAGCAAACAAACACAGGTGTCTGCTCGCGTTGCCTCTGGCCTGGAGTCAAATCATATGGGACCCACCGACACAACTTGTAGTGCTTTCCAAGTTGATAGAGGTGCTGCCGAATGGTTTCGCCACTCAAACTGAATTAAAATTCCAGTTCCTCTCACGTCTGGCAACTGTTCGCCTCAATTGCTACCTGAAGATCTTCAGTTTGTATGTGTGTTGGTCTTCTGACACGTGGTGCGTCTTCGAGTGTTTCGTCACCGTCCTTATACTTGTTAAGCCACTGCTTCACTGTTCGCGTAGTCACGACAGCCTCACCAAAGCCTTGGCATATTTTCCGCCCCGATTCAGCGTCGTTTGACCCCAGTTTGAACTCGTACAGCATATAGTTCCTTATGATGCTCTGTGGAAGTCCCATGTACACTCTGTCCTCACGCAGGTTCACGGTTTAACTGAACTGCTACGACCAGATAGTATGATGAATGTACCCACGCCAACAACTGACCTTAGCGTTATCTCCATTCGCACTGAACTCACAGTGTGAGAGCTAATTGAATACAGATATATATATATATATATATGTTGGGAGCAATGTTCGAAAACGGCCATTGGCCGAAGAAAGTGATCAATTCTAAGTTTGGACAGATGCAATTATCCAAAGTACGAAGAAGTCTATCATTTCGGGGTTTGGTCGCTTAATAGTATCCAAAGCTAGGTTTGGATAATTACAGTTCATCCAAAGCTCAATTTAGTTATTTCCAGTTGTTCTTGCGAGATGTCATTGCAATTTTTTATTCGTGGCGCATGCGCATTCGGAGAATATAGGGAGGGTAAAGCAGAAGTCAGTCTTCAGTCAGGCGGTAGCTTTATGTGTTAACGTGTATGCTTTCTTTGCCACTCACAATTGTTTATTCGTTGAAGTGAAATTGAAGACCGTGCACAACAATGAGTATGGTTGCAGCAGAAGACTTCAAAGCAAAACTAGACGACTACGTTCGAGCTAGTACAGCAGATAATACGTTCTTGTTATCTCCAGAGAAGTACAATGAATTGCTGTTGGAGGTGAAGGCTTCGCAAGAGAAAAAGGAAAGAGGTGAGTCACTGACGTCACTGGACTATCGTCGCCTGAAGAGATATGATGTTTTAAGTATTGGTGGGGTTGAGAAACTTATCGAAAAACGTAAAGATGGTGATAGTGTTATTAGGTATTTCTGTCACACCGGAGAATTATACAGTGTCATTCATAAAGCTCACATTGACACTGGCCACAAACGTTTGAGATGCTTGGACAAAGAACTTAAGCTAAAGTACTGTAATGTAACACGAGAGATCATCAATATTTATCTCAAATTGTGTGGGCAGTGTCAGTTGAAAAAGAAGCAAAAGTGCAAAGGACTGACTGTTAAACCTATTCTCAGTAATCTGCTTAATTCTAGGGGTCAGGTTGATCTTATCGACATGCAGAGTGAACCGGACAAAGGATACAAGTTCATATTAAATTATCAGGATCATCTCACAAAGTTTCTGTTTTTGCGCCCATTAAAGACAAAAAGAGCATCAGAAGTTGCTTATCATCTGATGGATATATTTTGCATTATTGGTGCACCTTGTATTCTTCAAAGTGATAACGGACGTGAATTCGCAGCTGAAGTTACAAGTGAGCTGGCCTCAGTGTTTGGGTCGAAAATAGTGCACGGCAAGCCGCGCCACTCTCAGTCTCAAGGAAGTGTTGAGAGAGCGAACCAAGATGTTCGAGACATTCTTATTACATGGATGGCAGAAAATAGCTGTTCGTCTTGGGCTGAGGGTCTTCGTTTTGTCCAGATGAAGAAAAACAGGTCCTTCCATAGGGGCATTAACCGGAGCCCCTACGAGGCTTTGTTTGGCGTTCCCATGAGAAATGGACTTTCGGATTCATCTCTTCCATGTGATTTATTACGAGACTTGACCAATGAGGAAGATCTACAAGAAATATTGGCTCGTGATCCACATTGTGACACCATGCAGGAAGGGGAAGGCTCAGGACAGGATGTACAGAATTCATTGACTCGTGATCCACACTGTGACACCATGCAGGAAGAGGAAGGTTCAGGACAGGATGTACAGAATTTATTGACTCGTGATCCACACTGTGACACCATGCAGGAAGAGGAAGGCTCAGGACAGGATGTACAGTATTCATTGACTCGTGATGTACAAGAAGACACTTCAGGACAGGACGCACAGCATTCATTCGTTCGTGATTCCCTTAATAATCTTCGGCAGGAAAGAGAGACTTTTCCAGAATTTCCAGCTTCTTTAGAGACCATCAACACTGCAATTGTGGAAGCAAATGAATCTCCATGTCCGTGCGCAAATCAAGAAAAAAGATGCAACATCTGCACAAGAAGTGAGAGTATACGAGAGGCACGTGAGGGATCCAAAATACATTTAAAGCGACAAGCAAATGAAATGTTAATGGCGTCAAGTAAAAAATTCCCTCGTGCAGACGTAGGACAAACTGTTCTAATCAAAATCCCAGAATTGGACAGAGGCAGAGCTGCTCCGAGGAACGTCATGGCTGTGGTTATGGGGAGAAACGATAACGATCTCTACCAGTTGGGGACTTCTTCGGGAATTATTAGAAAGCTGTACGCGCGCAATGAGTTCCAGTTCGCAGATGAACAGTTTCTTCAGATCAGTGATGTTCCGCAGAGAGACATTTCACTTAGAAGTGTAGCTGAAGCAGAAACACACTCCAGGCAGGGGTTTATTAAGTGCGGCTGCAGGAACTTCTGTTTGAACAAAAAATGTAATTGTGTAAAGAAGGGTGTAAAGTGTAACTCAAAGTGTCATTCCTCAAGTGCGTGTAGGAACAAGTAACTGGACAGTTGACCTATTACAATGTACTTGAAGAGCCTGTATATGTGGCGAATCTGCATTTCAGTTATTCCATTTTATAACTGTAAGTTCATTATATTTTTTCGCACTTACAGCTTAAAATTTTCAGCACACGTTTTTCAAATTCTTCACTGTTTCATTGTGTTAATAACTGAACTTAAAACATTTAACGCACTTTGCTGTTAATGCTTAATTAATTATTGTACTTATTTTTATATGGTGCATATTTTCTAAAAGTCTTCTAAAAAAGAAAGTAAGCTGAATTAGAAGGAATTAATACGAAGAACTATTTTTATTCATATACGAATTTCATACTTCTTATTTGACAGAATTTTGTGATATACATTTTCATTTCTTAAACATTGAAAAATAAAAATCTTGTAAAATGTGTAAAATGTGAAAAAATTAATAAATTTTTTTCTTATTTTCCTTTCTAAATTGAGCTTTGGATGAACTGTAATTATCCAAACCTAGCTTTGGATACTATTAAGCGACCAAACCCCGAAATGATAGACTTCTTCGTACTTTGGATAATTGCATCTGTCCAAACTTAGAATTGATCACTTTCTTCGGCCAATGGCCGTTTTCGAACATTGCTCCCAACATATATATATATATATATATTTGGTCTAGGAATTAATTCGTGCGGGTGGACAAGAGATGGCGCAACGAACGGAGCGTCCCACAGTTCCGTGTATCCACACATGTGTTGCAAACCCCTGTCATCGCGTATCGTTCGTAGTATAGGACAGTGGATTAAAGCGTCAACAACACCAGTTTGTAGTTAAGTGAACATGGCGCAATTTGTGCCTGATAAAGTGTTTTTGCGGGGTGTCCTGCTGCATTACATTAACATGCAGAAAAGTGCGACTGAAAGTCATCGTATTTTGGTGGAAGTGTATGGTGACCATGCTCTAACTGAGCGAACGTGTCAGAAGTGGTTTGCACGGTTTAGAAGTGGTGATTTCGGCTTGGCAGACCAAGAGCGAGCTGGACAGCCAAAAAAATTTCAAGACGAAGAATTGACAGCATTGCTCGAGCAGGATTCGTGTCAAACGCAGGAACAACTTGCAGCAGCATTAGGCGTTGATCAAACAACAGTCTCCAAACGCTTGAAAGCCATGGGAATGATTCAAAAGATGTCACATTGGGTTCCACATGAATTGAAAGACAGAGACGTTGAAAGACGAAAAACCATTTGCGAATTGCTGCTTCAACGACAGAGCAGAAAGGGGTTTCTGCATCGAATTATTACGGGTGATGAGAAGTGGATCCATTACGAGAACCCTAAACGAAAAAAGGCCTGGGTGAAACCAGGTGAACCAGGTCCATCACAACCAAAACGAGATATTCACTGTGCAAAGGTTATGCTGTGCATATAGTGGGATATGAAAGGTGTGGTGTACTATGAGCTGCTGCAACCGGGTGAAACTATGAATGGAGAACGTTATCGACGACAATTAATGCGTTTGAAGCAAGCTCTGGCCAGAACACGACCAGAATGGGAGAACAGACATGATAAACTTATTGTTCAACATGATAACGCTCGCCCACATGTCGCAAAACCGGTCAAAACCTATTTAGAAAATGTCGGATGGGAAGTTTTACCCCACCCGCCGTATTCACCAGATGTTGCTCCTTCGGACTACTACTTGTTCGATTGCATGAACAACGATTTGATTGGACAGCGGTTTACTTCTTCAGAAGATATCGAAACATGGGTCTCTGACTGGATCGCTTCCAAGGATGAGGACTTCTTTCGCCACGGAATCCGTACATTGCCTGACAGATGGGCGAAAGTGGTGGCTAGCGATGGACAATATTTTTCTTAAGGTATTTATGTATTTTGTGTTTGTACTACAGCTTCAATGTGTGCGTACCAACCGCACGAATTAATTCCTAGACCATATATATATATATATATATATATATATATATATATATATATATATATATATATATATCAGTCTATACGCTATCCCTGCAAGATAACAGTAGGTGGAGCGATTCAACGTAAAGTTCAAGGACAACCGGAAGCAGGACCATAAAACAAATTTATTATATTTTTGTTTTTAATCTATTCAGGCATATTAAAAAATCTACTGTCAGCAGGGGCGCCGGAACCGTGGGGGCAGTTGCCCCTCCTGAAATTTTCAGAGGGGGCAAGATACTCCTTTTTCCCCCTCACTTTCAGACTGTAGAAACATCACACAACGCTGATTATAAGAACTAAATTTTGCTTTTTATGGTAATGTGAAAAAATTGCCTATTCCAGATTCATCTTTCTTTTTGAAACAAGGGACCGGGCGCTTTTTCTTCCCCCATGTTAGAAAGAGTTAGGAAAAAGAATTGAAAATTCTCTTTATTTCCATTGGTGTACATTCTCAAAACACTGTAAATTCTTTAAAAATTGTTATTTAAAAAATCGTAAGGCTGCAATATGAAACGAATCGTCGAGCAAGATTTTAAAGTTTGAAAAATATAACAGTTTAAATGAGTAACAGGACAGGACTTAAATACATTTTTCACAATGTTAAATTAATGTTCTTACAAACAATATGCAGAGTGCAGTAAGTTTTATAGTGAGGAGGAAAATGTATACGGTAGGATTAATAATTCAGAGCACATGAAAAATGCGAACTCCATTGTCGTTCCGTTCGTTTAACCCTTTCATTACCATTTATTTTTTCGGAGTGAGGAACATTCATATGGCTACTTTAAGTTGTTTTCAAACATATAAAGATATATATATATATATATATATATATATATATATATATATATATATATATATATATATATATATATATATATATATAACATTTTCCACCGTTTCGTTTTTCGACGTGGAAAGGGTGGACACTATGTATTCCACTGATATTTTTACGTGGGACCTATATGTCTCAGTGGTAGTGACATGAATGATCATCTTGTATTTGCAATTATGATACGTATATTGTCAAAAAAAAAAAAAAAAAAAAAATTAGGTCGTATTTATGATTACAAATATTTTACATTTCGGCATCTTTTCCCAAATGACAGTACATGCAACCACTGCTTTATCACTAGCACATTGTTCCTCACTTTCATTGTTCACGTTCACTTCCACTACTGTCTATTTGATAATGTTCATAACAATTCTGTGAACCATTTGCAGGCTTCTCTTTACTAGTGGAATATCGATTCATAGCAATAACATGCGGTAAATTACCACGGGTCCTCTGAGAATGTATCGTGGGACACATATGTCTCAGTGGTAGTGAAAGGGTTAAGATGTGAGTTCAGAAACAGAACACCTGTTTCAGCTATCCTTTCAGATCAAGTTCGTAAACAGGAATAAGGAAGACAGTCACTGCTTATAATAACTAGTAGTCTTAGATATTTAGCTCGCAGTGGTCAAGCAATCAGTGGACATTTGCATAGTACGGATAATTTGATGTCGCTCCTGGTTGAAAGAAAAATGGATGTGCCCGTTCTCAATCAATGGATTAATCGACGGGATAATTGGCTTAGTGCTGATTAAAAGAATGAAATTTTAAAGATTATGGGACATGCAATATAGAGAGACTTGGTAGCAGAAGTTAAAGAGTCTCCATTTTATGCAATCATTGCCGACTCCACGACTGATATTTCAAAGAAAGAACAGTTGTCTCTGTGTGCGCTGTATTGACTCTGATTCATCAAACCCAACAAAATATTTATGGGAATGATCACCCCACATGATACAAACAAAATTCACGATCAAAGATATTCTAACGAAACTTGACCTGAATGCAGAAATATACGCGAATAGTGTCATGATGGTGCAGCTATTATGTCAGGACGAGTGAATGGTGTGCAGAAGATAATTTCGACTCAACATCCGAAAGCTGTATACATTCATTGCAACAATCATGCATTAGATCTTCCATTGCAGGAAGTAACACGAAAATGCGAATCTTTGTGTGCCGTACGGGCTATAGTGAAAGACGTTTGAAGCATCAACCTGGATTCTGCAAAACGATAGACAACATACGCCTACATTGTTCTTGAACCCTGTAAAACTATCAACGAAAGTAATCCTAAACATTTGCTGCCTCTTTGTCCTACTCGCTGGTGTGTTAGGCGAAAATCTCTAAGCAGATTTCAATCTACTACAAACGAATTCAAATCACGTTGGAAAAGAATCATCAGTAGTACAAGTGGTCTAAATGATGTTTAAAAAAAGTAATTCTAAAAGGGTATTTGAAAAGAATGAACAAATTCGGAATGATATTTTTCTGATAGTCAGTATACGTGCTTTTGTACCTTGTGGACAACTGGCGAAAGTATTTAAAAATTCTGAAGCTTCTGCTTCTGGAGCTAAAAGATCAGCAGCAATTCTATCTATTGGATACCCTGAGAAACCTAAGAACGGACAGTGCATTTGAAAACATCTATAAGGAAGCAAAGGAAAATGCAAACAGACTATACTTAAAATTGCCCCCTTCATCAAGATCAAACAGAACACCAATTAGGTTGGAGCAGACTGATACTCCTTCTATAGCACTACCCTAGAACCTGTATCAGATCTTCCAAAAATGTACTTCGAAATCATTGACTATTTGTTGAGTGAAGTGCAGCGTCGTTTCAATCAGCCAGGCCTCAAACAACTCATAAAACTCTAGAAGATACTTTGTGAAGGAGCTATATGTGCTGGTGGGCCTCTCTCAAGAGATTATTTGAAGCAGGAATTGGGAGCTCATGCGTCGGATTTTAACCTGGATAGATTATGAGCTCAGCTCAGGCAGCTTCCACCTACTTTGATGACTACTGAGTCGCTGACGACCTCCAGAATATTAAAAACTATTAGTGCTGAAACGCCAACTGTTCGCAGCCTTCTCGATCAAGTTGTTCGTCTAGGGACTTTCGTTCTCACAATGCTAGCTTCTTGAGCATTTGCGAAATGTCATTCAGCTATTTGCGTCGTCTAAAGACATATTTGAGGACGTCCATGACGCAGGAAAGATTGGCTCATCTGCTGTTGTTGCACATGTGTAGCGACCAGACTTAGATTTAAACACCATTGCAAGAGAATTAATGTCAAAGACAAGCGAAAGAAAGATACTTTTGGTCAATTTTGAAAAGAAATGTAGAATTATGTAAGTGAAAATGTTATGCGTTATATAACCAATTATTTAAATTACAAAATAGCACTTAAAATTCAATATAAACTGAATTATTCCTTATTAATTGTGTCGTACTTTATTAGTGTGAAGTGAAGTGAATAGAATGAGATTAGGAAGATTAGGTGAATGTAATAACAAACTGGATATACTGAAGTAAGTGTAGTAAAAAAACACAAATAACTCTGGATAATTAGTGTAACTGAATTTTCTATATAAATTTTATTAAGTCTTTAGTGAAATTTCCATTTTTCCATTTCTGTCACGAAGTCAAGCAGGTAGAAAAAATATTTTTTCTTATTTTTTGCTTGATTATGTAGATTGTTTTATAATGTTCAAGTTACTTTCTACTACAAAGTGCTACAAAGTTTGTAGTTCTAAATAGCAGTTTCTAATATTACAGTGTACTGCAACACTAGAACAGGATTTAAAAAATATATAATTTTAATTTCCTCGTTTCCAGGTGATTTAAGTAACTTTAAGATTCTTTAATAGTGTCCGTGTGACCACGTCCAATACAGTTAAAAAATATATACCAGTATATAAAATGGTTAAAAAATTGTACTTACAAATAGTCATTGTGAGCAATACAAATTTTACAATTTTATATGTTTTTAATTCTGATTTCAGTGGTTGAAAATTTCTGCACCAGACCAAAATCCAGCACAAAACTCACACGGGATTAATTAATCTAAAAATGTAAACTAAGATGCCTTTCATAGATGGAAATTTCACTCTCATGAAACTGATTACAGCTTCATTATATTATTATTATTATTATTATTATTATTATTATTATTATTATTATTATTATTATTATTATTATTATTATTATTATTATTAACCAATCAAATCAAACTATTGTTACATTACAAACATATATTCGTATTATCTTACCTATGTTACATTCCCGTGTCTATTTTCAAGACAGTTTGCCCCCCCCCAGCTGAAAAATACTTCCGACGCCACTGACTGTCAGGTAGATATTCGCAGTCTGGCGCCCATAGTTTCGTGCTGTGTATGTGTGAGCCTCCTGTTGATGAGTTTCTGACAACACCACAGCATAAGAACCTGCGTTTCTATAAATGTTTATGATGTACGTAACATATGCTATCTAGAAGGACTCTGTGTTAATTAATAATGCGAAATTTTGACAATATGCTTTTAAGTAATATTTGAATCTTGGATTTAAATGGTCAAATTGAAAAATAAGACTCTCGTAACAAAGATGATGTTTGAAAAAAAAAATGTCATATTTACCTGATTCTTTGTGACACTCCGTGGTCCCAGTAAGTATGATAAATTGCTTTTTTTCCTGATATTTTATTTTAAACTAACGAGTTACCCTGCGAATACACCCGAACACTGTTAAAATTGATGTAATAGCAACGAAGGAAGTTGAATTGTAAGGAAGAAGGCGGTGTATAGATATTTTGTTGACTTGTTTAATTATAATTGGTGATGGTAAAGTATTTCAGATCATGGATAGGGTGACGGAGAGAAAGAAGTCTCCAGATGTGAAACGTATATCCTTTTCCGGATTCCATTTTGGTTTTCTCTGTCTTTGTTTTCATTTTCGTGTTCTCTCTTTTTCACTTTATCGATGATGACAAAACTCTTGTGGCTTGTCATAGTGGAAGTAAGGCTTCCTCTAAGGAAACCAGAGTCAGTCTGTGGTTTAATGCAATTCTATGATAATATTTACCATCCTGTTATTGTAAAGGTGCTGCATGCAAGGTATTTTCATGCCCAAAACCAACCAAGAGAGTACAAATCTCGATATGTGCAATATTTTGTATGGAACTAAAATTTTTAGAAAACTATTTCTTTTTATTATTATTATTATTATTATTATTATTATTATTATTATTATTATTATTATTATTATTATTATTATTTACGTTCAATAAATAATTTGAATGAAATAAGGATACAACCAATTGCAGTGTACTCGAGTAAATGCTAGATTTTTTTTTACAAGAAACAGGAGACGGGAAGAAGTGATCTCAAAATAATTTTAATTGTTGATGAAATATACTTGCATATGCAAATTTTTTAAATATAATTTTAAGAATACTAGAAACCGTATTAGATACTAGAAAATACATTCTATACCAGTACATAGTTAACATTATGCAAAAACTAATACGAAACTTCTCCTACAAATTGCAAGGAATACAATCTGATTTGTTCATTGCGTTAATTTTTAAAACATATTTTGTACCAACAACGAAGCATATATTATGACTATAATTGGTGAAATGAAATGTTGAGACGGGAGTACCCCGAGAAAACCCATGGACACGATGTTGTCCACCACAGACTTACTTGGTCGAAGTTCGAACTAGGGATCCCACGCACTAGAGGTATATAAGTACCTTACCACTGAGCCACCGCCCCCCCACCCTCTAGAAGAAATATCAAAGAAAAAGGAAATGTTATTCTAGCAAAATTAGATAAATGAGGTATACAGCCAATAAACTCACATTATCAGCAAATAAAGCTGTATGTGGGCAAACATATAGAGACAACCAATAATTAAAATTCGAAGTACCAAAATGGAAATTATAAAGGAATTTACCTAAATATCTTGTGGTTTGTCTGGAAAAGCATCTATTTCGAAAAACTTATCACTGAGGCAATGGAAAATCGAAGAAAATAATAAATAAACTTCTGAAATAGCGTCTAGAGATTTTAAAATTGAAAAAAAAAATGTTTTAAAATTGTAATATATCACAACTATTTTAGTTTCCACAATCCAATGTTGCGCAGATATTTGGGGACACCGGTTACCCATGAATATAAGGTTGAGAGAAAAATTAACTAGGGTACAAAAACAAATACTAATAAGAACATACATAAGAAAGACAATTCCAGTTGAAACCATCCAATTACTGACTAACGAAGAGCCAATTTATTTACAAATACTGCGTATATGCATCAAAACTTCAAAAACATAACAAAAGAATAAAGATGATGAAAATGACCGAAGAATATCCAATTACTGACGAAAAATAGATAAAATAATAAAATTTAAATGGAAGAAGGAATGGAAAGAGTCAAGCAAAGGATAAAAAACTACAGACATGATTCCAGATCTAAAAATAAGGAAGATAATGGGGATACTATAAAATAATGAATTAATCGAATACCGCTCTGGTCATGGTCCCTTTAAACAACACCTAAAGAGAATTAACGTAATAAATAGCGACAATATTACGTGCAGAGAACAACAAAGTTCAAGGATGTAATTTGGAAATGTGATGTATATCTTACAAATAATACAAGAAAAGAACTAAGACCATACGATATAAAGATAATAAGTAAAAGTGAAGCAATTTTAGTAAAAGTGCGAAATAAAGCATATTCTTAGAAACCTATGGAATGAAAGAAAGAAGAAAAGATGAAACATAAACATGATTTATCCTTCAACAACCAAGCTTTTTATGATCGTTTCCGTGGGGAAGTCAGAAGAACACGTGCCTAGTAATCGTAATATTGATAGTTTGCGTCCACCTCGGGTATTTGTTTTGTGTTTTTTTGATTCACCTAAATATAAACAAATCACACATATAGGCATTTTGACATATTTTGGGAGAGTAATTTTGTGGTTCGTTGGCGTTTCATCGCGTCTCTGCTGCTGGTAGTAAAGTTTTCAAAATGGAACTTGGGCCACCACGGATCGTCGCTGCGGGGCCACCAATTTCTGGCGAGAGGCCAATAGTTGACCATCTGTAGTCCACCGACGCTTAGAGCTTAGAGTAATGAACGATGTCTTTGCCTTGTAGAGTTCATGACTACCGACGTCGGCAGTCAACTAGCTTTTAGTATTCCTTTACTAACCATCTATTGTTCATGTTTGTACACGGTGTTGTCATAATAATAATAATAATAATAATAATAATAATAATAATAATAATAATTATTATTATTATTATTATTATTATTATTATTATTTGTAGTAATAGTAGTATAATTGATGATAGAATAATTATTGTCTACTAGCAGCGTTCACCCCGCTTCGCTGCGGTCACCCCGGAACGCAATAAACTTTGTTACTTAGATAATTTTTACTTTTTCGCTTTCAAATTGCAGTAAATGTTAACATTATAGCGCCTGTCATTTATGTTAACCCGCCGAGTGACCCGCTTCGCTGCGGTCACCCCGGAACGCAATAAACTTTGTTACTTAGATAATTTTTACTTTTTCGCTTTCAAATTGCAGTAAATGTTAACATTATAGCGCCTGTCATTTATGTTAACCCGCCGAGTGACACGGTCATGCGGGTTGCATATAAATACGTTTATTTTTACCTTTGATGAACTAATAACAAAGGATTTGTACGTATGGACACTTGAATGGTCAATTATCTCAAGACACTGGTAATTAAAAATTAAAGTGATATGATAAAAACCATCTAGGGTCCAAATCCTAATAACCCCCCAAAAATAAAAGAAATTGGTTCAGCCGTATTAGCGTGATGAGGGAACAAAGGATTTGTACGTTCTCTTTTATAATATAGATGTATTGTCTAGGTAGGACTACACACAGGATTTGGCTCGTTTTGATTCGACTTGACTCTAATCCGAGTCGAGTTGGAAGATATTTTTCGCGCCGAGTCCAAGAGTAGACCTCAAAGATGTCTGTTTCGAGTCGAGTCGAGTTTCAAAGGAAATTCGTTCGTGCCCATCCCTACTAATGAGAGCTTAATCGGAGTTAAGCGAAATTGAAGTCTCACTATTTATCTAAGCGACCCCGAAAACTATGAATCTAATATCGATCATTTTCTAGCAATCTTTTATATGTATCCCCCTCCCATTCACCATAGGTAACCCGACAGCACTCTTTATGAAACTATAAGAAATGTGGTTAAAATTACTCTAGGCCAGTGGTTCTCAATCTAATTCCTATCACGATCCCCTTTTATCACACGCTCTTGCCAGCGAGCCTTTTATAATTTGTTTTATAATAAGCTTGTGTGGGATTTTTAACATACCTATTTCTATAATAGTAGAATCCATTTTTTTGTTCATAGTGAACAGTGGCATGGAAAATCAGCGCCCGGGGCGAGAGTGTAGTACGATGTCATCGTATACATGAGTGACGTCGACAGACTAGCTACGAAGCGCCACCATGGTTGGCACGAAGCTCAATAACATTTTCCAAATAAACCCTACCTTTCCTTAATTTTGAACACGTTTTATTACGTTTTTCCTTCTATTTTACACATGTGCACATGCACTTTCCTAACATGAGTAACACACTTCCTCCGAAATGTGTGGCCCCTTTTTTCGGCGCCCGGCACTGACAGTGGATACAGTAACTGTAATATCTATATTCCCAACGACGAAGGTGCTGGTTCAAGATGGATGTTAAACTCCTTCATTGAAGAGGCCATTAACGTATCCGATCTAAGCCCACAATTTCTTGACCAAATAATAGAATGATCATGCGACAAGTCTTTGCAACTGGTTTTTTGTAACGAAGACTTGGACAAGTTCTGCCTGATGAGGAGAGAAGAATATCCTGGTCTGGGGATTGCTGCTCTAAAAGTAATAATTCCATTTGCTATATCGTACTTGTGCGAAAGTGTTTTTTTATTTTTTTTAATGGTAAACATTAAAACAAAGATAAGAAATCGCTTATCAGTTGAAAATGGCTTGATAATGTTCGTCATGAAGATGAACCGGACATTGCTGCACTAGTGAAATTACACCATGCTTAGGTGTCTCATTAGGTTTTAATTTTAATTGTATTTCAATGTGCAGGTTTTGTTGCATGGGTATTTTTCTAGTATTTCTATATACAGTTCTTATTAGTTTTATATCATACCTCTTTGATTTAAATTCATTTTTAAACAACTCTACTAACTAACTAACTCTATGGCCTATGGAACCCGGAGGTTCAATGCCGCGTTCACAAAAGCTCTACCCTGACTTCTATCCTTAGCCAATTGGATCCAGTTTCTACTTTGTATTCTTATCTCAGCGAGATCCATCTTAATATTGTCCTCCCATCTACGCCTAGGTCTTCCTAATGGTCGTTTTCCGATTGGTCTTCCAGTCAAGATTTTGAAAGCGTTTCTACTTTCTTCCATTCTAGCTACATGACCTGCCCACCTAAGCCTTCTAGACTTGACGACCCTAACAATGTTGGGTAAACCGTATAAATTATGTAGTTCCTCGTTATGAAGTTTCCGCCATTCCCCATTCCCGTTCCTCTTGAGTCCGAATATTCGTCTAAGGATCTTGTTCTCAAATACTTTCAGTCTATGTTCTTCCCTCAGAGTAAGCGACCATGTTTCGCAACCATACAGAACAACAGGCATGATTATCGTTTTGTATATTTTAAGCTTCAAATTTCTCGACAGAATTCGCGACGACAAGAGACTTTGAACCGAATAGTAACACGCATTCTACACCCTTTGAAAATGTTCAGTAGACTTATTTTTTATTGTTCTTTACAGTGTGTATAAAAAATAAAAGTATGCCTATCAGAACAAAATTAAAAATAATATTTAAAAATAATTTCTGGTATTAGATCCTAACTATATTTATCTCTTCCGCCTATCTTCGCGATCCCCTAGGGGCCGCGACTTCCAGGTTGAGAAACCCTGCTCTAGGCATACATGAGTTATGTTGGAACATACATACATACACTTTTATGTGTATAAATGCAGATAAGAGAGAGTTGAGAGAGAGCGATTAAGGAATTACCGCTCTCAATCTCTTCACTTTACTTTTGCGATTCGCGAATTTCTTACGTGACAGTTTGAGGCTAGCTAGTTTTTTGTCTTGGACCACGATCCGATTTTCGATATGCTCTACCTAAATGCTGTAATGCGAATATTGAGAAGTTATCTGCGATGAAAGTAGCTGCAAATAAATACATTACATAACTTATTTATTGCTATTACACGATTTTTTAAATTTGTATTCAATATTCACACATAACACACCGACGTTCTGTCAATACCTCAGATGTTATATTTTAAAGATAAGAATTACTTATGTCGTGAAATGATATGAATATATATATATTCAACTGATATATACAACTGATGATATGAATATATATATTCAACTGATATATACAACTGATGAATTGTAATGTAACTATTTTACATAATTTTCATGCATTGAGGAAAGTAGAATATCATAAAAGAATTTCACCTGAACGGGTATCGAACTCACGATTTAAACGCTCGGTGGTGTACCACGGAGCTAACATGACTGCTTTTCGGAAGCTGCTTCTGAAATATAACTGAGCTCATACGTAAATGCTCTTTTCCGTATGGAAATCACAATGACGAAACGAGAGTGTGAATACATAGTCTCGAAATATTGTATCATTAAGTATTTCAATGTTACTTTTTTCTACACTTAATACCATTTCAACATGTCTTATTATATTTAACAGAAGGAAAAATATATCTGTACATCGTTTCCCGATTACTAAGGTTGGCTTTGGAGGTTCGAACCAGCAGCTTTAGTTTACTGTTTTCCGAAGATACCCGAAGTTGGACTTCGAAAGAGTTTGTCTCAAAACAGCTATCATCATATCGTTCAATCTGTTTGGTATATGGTATATGTTTTTATACGTGTAAAGTCAGTATAACAATTCATTCTTTAAACAGCTTTTCGTATGTATTAATATTCCTTTATAAAAACTGTTTTTGATATTATTATTACGGCGCACCATTTTCAGATTTCTTTCGCGAGTCGTTGACCAAGTCGTTCCCCATCCCCACAATAGGCGTGTCGTGCAAGTAACCAATCACACGTCAGGTACTAGCTTTTACCTATTGCTTCCTTCTCACAGCTCAGAACATTGGTAACTATGGATAGACGTACAGCAGTAATTACTTTATGGGAGTTGGAAGGTTATTCTGCAACTGCACCTAGCAGGCGAGTAAGTGTCCCGGCCTCTACAGGAAGGCGATGGATTCGGAAATATGGTCCTACAGGTCAGACTGATAATTTACGATCTCCTGGTCGTCTGCATGTGTCAACCGAAGCCCAAGATGCGAGATTAGTAAACGAAGCCCGGTTAGACCCACTAAGGACGTCTAAACAGCTAAGGGAAGTTTCTCTCTTTCCTGGTAGTAAGCATACAGCTCTGCGAAGGCTTCGTCATGCTGGGTTACGTGGCCGTGTTGCTGCCGTGAAGGAAAAACTCTCAGACGACCACAAAATTTACCGTCTCGCGTTTGCACAGGCGAATGTGGGTCTCAATTGGGAAAACGTAGTTTTCTCAGATGAATCCATATTCACAACATCAAAGGAGGGACGCCGTTTTGTGTATCGTCCGAGAGGCACCCGATATGACCATGGATATGTGGCTGCTTGCAATCGCAGTGGCCATGTATCTATTTTATGTTGGGGTTGGATTTCCAGTCGCGGAGCAGGAGAGCTTCATAGAATTGAAGGACATCTGGACAATGCTCAGTACTTAGACATTATCAGTAATATCATGGTGCTATCTGTACGAGTATTTCAGCCTGATGGTGTAATTCAGTTCCAGCAATACCAGTCGCCAATACATACTTCCCGTGTGATTCAGGAATGGTTCGCAGGGCACCCTGAGATTGATTTAATCGACTGGCCGCTCGTGGAGCAGACCTCAATCTCATGGAAAATATGTGGGCAGAAGTGAAGCGTACTCTAAGGGAAAGTTGGCCTGAGGCAGATCCACCAAGAACTCAGGATGACCTGTGGCATCTTGTTTCCGAAGCATGGCTGGAGGTAGGGGAAGGAGATAGATTTGTCATCCATGTAATAGATTCCATGCCCAGAAGAATGGAGCGTGTAATAAATTCAGAAGGGTCTTGGACACAATATTAATGTTCCCGCCTTAACTCCCGAAAACAGCCCTTTTCAGGGCTACCTAAACGCTTCTGAAAATATTTCTAGAAGTAAACCACTCTTTGTATCCGATTTCTGTGCAATCCTACTAACAAAAGAATGATAATTAGCTGTAGGCTTTGAACTCAAGACCTCTTTATTGGCAAGTCCGTACTCTACCAGTGAGCTAACATGAACACGCAAACCCAACCTGAAGAAACACGATTTTCAATTTCTGGTATTCGATGACAATGATGCTCATATACTTGGCAAATGTTGTATTCAACTTAGGATATTCCGCAACACACACACACACACACACACACACACACACACACATAAACAAAGCGAAAGAGAGAGAGAGAGAGATGAATATACAAAAGCATATTCAACGTATTCGAATGAGACTCTAAGTAACGACATTCCGTTCTAAAGAGAATTTGTGTTTCTTCCCGTGACGTTAAGGGGATCGGGAAAAGTTATGTGTCTTGAAGCAGGATACGACTTTGGATACTCTGTTTATACACTTTCTATATCCGTAGGAATATATTGCATTTCACGAATGTAAATGACATGCTGTAATGAGAATATTGAGAAGTTACATCTGTATGACAAATAGATGCAAATAAATACACTACATAACTTATTTATTGCTATTAAATGATTTTCCTAACTTGTATTTACATCCTCATATATAATACAGACCTACTGTGAAAATTATCTCAGATGTTATATTTTAAACATAATAATTACTATGTTCTGCAATGATTATGTTATATATACACAACTTATGTATTCTAATGTAATTATTTTATATAATTTTTCATGCATTGCGGAAAATATAATTTTAAAAAAATGATTAACCTAGACGGGATTCGAAATCTCAACCTTATGATTTGAAATCCGACAGCTTACCAATGAGCTAACAGAAGGACTTCTAAACCTATGCTTCTAGCGATGTATAACGGATCTCAAGATAATTATGACATTCATATCCATTACAAACGCTGTTTCTGTTCTACTTTGACTTTTATTTTAGTACTCAGGCGATAATTATATTCTATTTCTTAACTTTGAGCATTCTTTTACATATGGAAAGATTCTCTAACGTATTTAAATGTTCCATTACGTATGGAGAGCTAAATGACAAACAAGCATGTGCTGACATTAAAAAAAAAAAAGGTTTCGAAATATTGTATCATTAAGTATTTCAATCAATGTTGCTTTTTTAAACACTTGGTAACAAGTCTTATTATATTTAAAAGAAGAAAAACACATCTGCAAACTTTTTCCCGATTGCAAAGGCTGGCTTGGAGGTTCGAACCTGGCTTACTTTTTCCCGAAGATACCCGAAGCTGGACTTAGAAAATTTTTGCCTCAAAACACCAATAAAGAATGCGCTCAACCTTTTTGAGACAAGGTGTACAATGTTAACAAGCGATACTAGCGGCCTCCAGGAAAACGGAGTCAGCGCTTGATGTACCGATACTACTAACTAAAGCCTGGGGAAACG
>NW_027657827.1:0-18724 GCF_964235325.1 Thermobia domestica | reverse complement strand
GTGTTGTAGTGGGTTGTGTGTGTATTGGGAGAGTTAGATGGGGAGTCAGAAAGGTTCAGGAGTATCGGGATTGTTAACGCGAGTGGAAGGATGCGTTAGAGTTTGTTGATTTTGAGTTTAACGTCCCTTTCAGCAGCGATTCTATATGAGGAGTGGACCTACGGATTAACGTGGAATCCGAACCACATGAGCTCTCGCCGGGAATCGAACGCGGGTCTCCCACGCCAAAGGCGCGTACGCTAAACGCTTAGCCACGAAGGAACTCATCGTGTTAGAGTTTCGTCAACATGAAAGAAGGCTGGACAGTGGGTGCATTTATGGACATGAGTGAGTTTGAATGAATTACAACTACTGAAATGTTGGAAAATCAGACTGGTGTCTAATATAAGGAAGCCTTCCTTCCGTGATGTTTCAGTGGGATAGAATGGAGTAGAATATTTTATTAGTCATTAGACAACACAGTTCTCCTAATGAGGGTTTGAAGGTTGGGAGAAGTGCTTCGGCACAGGAGTTTGGCTCAGATCTGTTTCTGTTGAGGTAGCTTATGAGAGAGATTTCGTACTTCGTGTTCTTATGTAACGCCGAGGTTAGAATGGGATCAACTATTAACGTGGGCTCCGACTTCCTACCGGAGCCTAAATCCAGTACAGTTGGTGTTAAAACCCAGACCATCATGCAATATCAACTCTCACAGTGGGAGCCGTTCCCCACCGTTATCTCGCTTCTAAGACAACCGGGTTACAGAACCACACAGTAGTTTCTTGTTTTATTGTTGTTGTAGGTAACTACACAATAGATTTGTTTATCCAAATATCGTAAAATGTCATGATGATCAAGAACATATTTTTTAGTGTAAGTTAAAGGCCTTCATATTTGCCTCTGATGTTACTTTCAGGTGATGCTGTTGATATGGCAGTGGCAGTGTATAACAAGTGGAGGCCTAGATACAAGAGAATCGTGTCTCGCACGATGAAGAAGTTGCAAAGAAGATTTTTAAGAAAATACCCAAGGAGGCATGAACATTCCTTAAACAAATAATTAGAGAGAAATTTGAGTCAAAGTCTAGTGAATTATTTTCAAGTCAACTTTCAGAAATCCTCTTCGTCATAGCGAGATAACACTTCATCAGACATTGCATTTGAGGAGAGGTTATATTATTGTATAAAATAAATTGTATTTAAAGTACATGGCTGGTTAAATTCCTCGTTGTGCAATAGACTGTAGAAGATTGTTTCAGTATTTAAAAACAAATCGTCAAATGGACAAACAATAAATATCAATTATTTGCGCCTTTAGAGTAAATTTAATAAATATGTACGTACGCCGAAGTAAAAATAAATAATATTACTAATCATAGGAAACATTTTTCCTGTGTTGTTATTTGTATTTAGTAAACCGTAAGAGTACTCTCATACTGTGCAAAAGATCTGTGTACTAATGTAAGGGTTCTTATACAAAACAAAAGTTACACGTAGACAGTCTTTCAGAACCTCACGCAAGATCCTTTCTAATTTCCACAGATTTCTCCAGACGGAAATTGATTTTTCTGAAATGTACGCTATGTATGAGGGTGTTTCGCAAAGCTTCTGGCCTGACTCTGAAATATCGCACCACTGGCAGTAAGCAGTTCATGGCATATAGTGCCATCTATCGAAGAAATAATGTATTTGTTTCAGCTGTCTAATTGCGTCAGTTCGTTTTAGACAGTCATTTCAATGTGTCGTTGTGGTGTTAATCTTGTATACTGCATGACAATGCTACAGTCCAAAAGGCTGTTGTTACTAAGGCTGCAGTGGCTTCGGCTTTGGCTTCGAAGAGTCCCTATTGTCTAGATGGCTTCGAGGAGCAGACAGCTAAACAGATGAATCAGTTTCATTATTTCTTCCATAGAGGGCACCATATTCCATGATCAGCTTATTACCAGCGGCGCGATATCTCACTTGTCAGTGTCAGCTCGGAACTTTTGGAAATACGCTCATAAGATGACTAGATAGTCAGAAGGATACTGTTAAACAAGTATATGCTGGCAAATGACAAGGCATTAGAAAATTAAAAAAGAAAAGAAAAAAAGAGAATCACACTTTTGGAAATCATTCGATCACCGAGAAAGAAGTTTTATTATTGTACATTCATGGAGTAATATATCTCATGTCATTACATAGATATTCATTCTAACATTGGTTCAAATCCTGCCTACGAAAAAAATGTTTTAGTGAAAATAGTATGTTTTACGAAAATAAGATATAATTGTAAATACAAATATCATCGCTTATTTGTTGGTACAGTATGTATCTTTCTCTTTCTTGGTAATCGTATTACCTTTAGAAGCCAGTCACAGAGGATACCAGTTTTATTTTTCTTTGTGGATTTTCTTTATGTGTCATATATTTATCTATATAAAAGAAAAACCTGGCTATGTTTGTGACTTAATAACTCTTGAACCAGCCGACCGATCTCGATCAAATTTTCAATATAGATGAGGTTCGAGCCTGGGATGTTCTTTTATCATTTCACTTCGACGTTGCAACTTAAAGGAGGGGGGAGATATATAAAAATAGTCGAAAATGACCGTCGAATCCATAGTTTTCGGTGTCGCTGAGATGAACAGTAATACTTCTGATGCCGTTCGAATCCAAATTCAGTCCGCAACTTGGGGAAGGAGGAGGAGAGATATATAAAAATGATCGAAAATGACCAATATTAGTGTCGAATTCACAGTTTTGGTGGTTCCTAAGTTGATTGCTGACAGTTTTGGTACCGTATGTGTCCAAAGTGAAATGTATTCTCTTCATGTGAAGAACGGACATTCTGCTAGTTAATAATATAAATAAAGTTGTGTAAGTAATGTCATTTCATGTACATTCACACATCTTACTGCTTTTCACAAAATGAAGGAATTGTTTGTTTTCATCGCCTAATGGCTAATGCACGTGCTTTTTCTGTGCATGATTCCGGTTTCAGTGCCCGGGAGGAGTACTTGTCTCGGATACAAGCCTGACGGCAATTAATCAACAAGAATGAACAAACAAAGGGAACACGTCTGAACCGAACTCACAAGCTCTGAACCAGTCTTGGGAAGTAACGTAACGGAAGTAACGCGTTACATTTTTTCCAAAGTAACTGTAATGGTAACGCGTTACAAATTTTTAAGTAACGTACCTAGTTTGCGTTACTTTTTTCGCGTTACATTTCTGATGAGTAACTACAATACACGTATATTTTTTTTAGAAACAAATATTTCTTTCCTGTAAGTGAATTTCTCAGAATGGAACAATCGAGCATAAACTACTTATGTCAATGACCGACAGTCACCGACGCACAGAAAAACAGATAAGATTATAGTGCAACTTCCTGTTTTTGGAAGGTGAGGACAACTCCAGGGAAATCACGTGTACTGACTACAAGCACCTGGAAAACTTTGTCATAGGTTTTGACAGCTCCAAATCAATACATTCAGTGAGTGAACTATGAGTGCAATGATACCGGTAGTCTATTTTACTTTCATTGGTACATTGGAACTAGCAACAGTGAAGATTGATGTTGAGTAACTTGTTTGTTTAGTTTTAAATTTGTTAAGCTTTTATGAAATAATAATCATAAAAGTTGTATTAAAAGTTTCTACATGGAATTAGATATTAACCGATCATATAAATAATTAATTTCTTTAACCAAATCTTCTTCTAATAAGGATGTCCAAAACTCATTACCCTTACTTTTACGAATATCTAGTTCTTGTTGCATCAAGTAAGATAACTTAATACTGTTAGGATCTCTGAACTTTCGTATATTATCTCATGATTTGGATATTTTTCTTCTGCTTCATTAAGAGGTTTATATAGACTTCTCTTTTGGCATCTAATAGCATAATAAGGGAAAGGATCATTAAGTTTGTTCTTCTTGTATATGATTAGACAATTATCTTTTGAAACATCATCTGTATATGGTGCTGCTATTTCTTTTAAGCCCTCGTTTCGAATCCTTAATCTTTCCATTGACTTCAATTTCTTCCACTCTTGATTGTAATTCTTCAATGTCTTCTCGGTATTGCCTAAAGTCTTGTGTGAAGTAGTTTTCTATAATATCATAGCACTTGTCATAGAAGTCTTGTGATATCCAAAAAGCAATAGAGAGAAATATCTTTTTATACGTATATGTTCCTGAAATTAGATTGCTTATTTCGTTACCAGCTAGTGTTACAGTGTAAGATGAGTTTCTGAAGTGGCCGGAATCCTGGGAACTTCGAAGTTTGTTGTAGTAATCAAATAACTCTTTTGAATGTTTAATTTCTAACCAGTGATCAATCCTTTTACCGCCTCTTTGACATAACTTAGTAGCGTTGAAGTAACCTGTGTTCTTATCTATAATCAGTTTAAAATTACCAAAGATACCATACCAATAGTTATCTTTAATCTGTTCGTAACATATTTCATTCAAACTTTGATCTATACTAGCCATATTTATTAATTTAAAAAAATGTATTTTTTCCTAACCTTTTATGGCTATTATTCCATAAGATATAACATTTACATTTACACTCCAATATTACTTTTATCTATCCAGCTTTTATGCGAATCATCAAATCCTAACCATTTAACGTATACTTTGTCACTTTTCTTTCTCAACACCTTTTCCACCAAGTATTCATCTTTATGTTTCGTCTTTAATAGTTCTGGTTCGTAAAATCTACCTTGCACATCATCTTCTAAGTCTTTAATTCTATAAGTAGGCGGATTAGATGGAATAACTTCGCTAATAACAAATACTTCTGTTGACCAATTAGGTTTATATCCTTTCTCAAATAACCCTTTCGATTTACTTATACGAACATAATCACCAATCTTATACTTGGGCTTAAGATGCTTATATTCTTTCTTATACACTTTATCCAATATTGTTTGCTCATTCTTTTTATTAACTTCTATAGGTTTTAAATCAATTGTTCTATGTATACGATTATTATACTCGTTAACTAGTGTTGGTAATATCTCTATCCATTTATAATTTCCTTGTGTTGTAAATTTCTTCCACATGTTTTGTTTAAGAGTTCTATTTAATCTCTCAACAACAGAAGCTTTCTTATCACTATAGGTTGAGTTATGATCAATCTTATTTTGCTCCATCAACTTCTTAAATTCTTTATTGTAAAACTCTTTGCCTTGATCAGTTTGTAAGTTACTAGGTGTTCTAATTTTTAATATTGATTCAAATGCGTCTGTAACATTCTTACCGCTCTTATCTTTAACAGAAACAGAAAGAGCATATTTCGAAAACACATCTATAATCGTTAGGAAATACTTGTATCCTTTATTTAACTTGGAAACATCTTTTAATACTCCACTATCCATTTCCACAAGATCTGTTTGCCATAAATCATCTATACCTTTAACAATAACACTTAACCTAGGATAATTCTTTCTTGAAGTTTTGTGAATTTCTTCTATAATGTCTTCTCTAATACATTTACCTTCTTCTAGTCAATCTTTCTTTTTAACGAATTGAGATTTAGTAACACCACATACAGAACGAATACCTTTCTTAATATATCTTCCATTCTTTGTTCTATTCTAATGGTATTTTTCTTCGTATCTGTTGATTTCTTACATTTAACACAATACATCCTGCTTATTATATAGAAATTTAAAATTCATCATTACCTAATACTACACCTAACATTATCAAAATCACTTGATTCGTTTTCATCTTCATCTTCTCTTTCTATATACATAATAAGCAATAATAATTTGCCTTGTTTTAGATCAGAATCTTTGGATGGTCTAATTGTTAACTGATCATTTATATTAAAGTGTAATGGAAAACTTTCAACTAGAATGTCATTTAAAATATGTTTATAAGATATGAATTGAGACTTCATTCTATATGCATTAACCTACCTCTATAAAGAAATTTGTAGGCGGCATCCAAATTATATACAAAAAAGTCTGGTTTCTCAACATCATCATCTACCAATCGGCATGGTAATTATACTGTTTCTTTTCGTGTAAGTAAATTAAACTCTTGCTGATATAAGCTGTTCTAATGTTACAGCATCTTGTTTATCGATAGCATTAGATACATTAACCAATCTTTTATTTTTAAAATCAACCCAGGATGTATAATTTGACGTAAAAACTTTATCTATTTTTATTTTATATTCTCTAAGCTCTTCTTTCCTACTTTTAATATTACCAAAAATATCCATATTTATTCTATACCAAATGTTTTTTTACGAAAGCTCTCTTTCTACATACATTACAACAAACAATAATTATCCTTCTTCCATAGCAGAATTTTTATTTGGTTTAATCGTTATTATATCGTTCTTGTTAAAGCTAAAAGGTAACTCTTTAATTAAAGTATCGCCCAAATATGTGTCTAGAAAGTATTTATCAAAGCTTAATTCCATGTGCATTATTTTACCATTATAGAGAAATTTGTAGTCATTAGAGAGATTAAATATTCTAAAGATTGGCTCCTTAACGTTTTTAGCTCTCAATCGGCATAATAGGGGTATAGTTTCTTTATGCATTATTAATTTTTCGGTGTCTTTCTTCAACATTTGAAAGTCTTCTTGTGTAGCATACATCTTAGCATCAACCGTATTTTTCGTGATATATGTGTCTTGTAACGTTTCTAACACATCTTCAAATCGTTTTCTATCGTTCTCTAATTGACTATTAATACTGGCTTCTAATGATTTAAGTTGTTTTATGTTAACAACATTATTTAAATTCTGTAATAGTTTTAATTTATCTTCACTAATATTAATACCACTTACCCCACTTTTAACATTACCAAAGATATCCATTTTTTATTATATAAAAATTTGTATCTATTTAACAGCGAGAAGAACAGTTATACGAGCTCCACCAAAATCAATCAAATCACCATTCTCATCTCAAATTGAAACTTTGAAATTATTAAATTTGTTGTGATGTATTGAAAAAATATCTTTTCTCTAGGCTCATATATAATTGGTTCTCTAAATTCTGCATTTGTTCTAAATATTGCGATTAAATCTGTTTCGTTATGTGTTGTATCATTATGTTTTAAAATCATACCTTCTGCTAAATCACAGTGAATATTTATAGTATCGAATGGATCCTTATCTATGACATGTTCTATGCTACTAGCAAAGTTCTTCTCACTAAAACCTAATACAGTATTAATGGTATCTAAGATTGGTCACAATGCTCGTTAAATATTTTAACTCTATTTTTCTTTCTGTCCTTAGTAAATTTAATATCTTTAAAAGCATCGGTGGCGTATGGAAGATTTGATTAAATATATTCTTCTAATTATTTTAAATTATATTGACCAGGTTGAATTAGAAGTTGTTTTGAAAATGTAGGAAAGTTACTACAAAATGTTAATTTATTATTTCTTTCTGTAACATTTGGAGTTAAGTATGTTGTGTAAAATCCTGAAAGAGCTATTTCTAAGTTGTTTTCAAATGCGTAATGCAAAGACATATTTAATAAAGATGAATAACCATTTAAATTAAATACTTTCATTTATTATATAATAAACAATAAAATGGATAATTGGGATATTAAAGTAAGGTTGGGATATTAGATTAATGTGAGAATGATTCTGTGGTAGTGTTTGATTATTTCATTTTAGAACAACAAAACCACGTTAGAGAATATTTTACTCGAGGTTGTCATAAGGGTTTAAACTGTTTCTATCTAGGACAAACCTATTCTAAAGTACCAAAACAATTAATTAGAGATAACTTAAACTTTCTTTGTATCTTTAAACAGGACAATGTGAATTTAAAGCACATATATGATGAATTGGTTGGATATGATATGTGGTTTGAAAAATTACAATCTTTATGCAATAAGTGTTGGGAAGAAGAGCATGGTTTCTTAACAATAGATATGACTAGGAAAACGAATAATGACAAATATAGAAATAAAATTAAAGACTTTTTAAAAATATAAAGAATCAAAGGGGGATGAAATGCCCCTCTTAAATTATCGAAATGGTTATATCAATGCAACTAAGTTGTGTAAGGATGGTGATAAAAACTTCAATTGAAAACGTTTACAAGACGCTAAGGAAACAATAAAGGAGTTTTCATTAATTTTGGCATCTTCATATGTGAAGCCTGCAACATTTGAATATTTAATTGTTAGTTATTAGCTTGAGTGTTTTAGGATAATTATTATTCTTTAGTGATTGGCTTAGCTTGATGATAGTTATTCTTTAGTGATTGTATATGATACTTCTAAGCTTAATTGTTCTTGTATATATGACTCTAATGATTGTATCTGATACTCTAATGCCGTTGTCGGTACTGGGCTTAATAACATAACATTTAACCTCAGATAGGTCCCGGGAAAACGCCGGCTCCTTTAAATACACAACCACATTTAGACAAATGGCTTTAGAGGCTATGATTAGAAATTTTAATCCTTTGTCATTTAGTTTCGAAGACCAAGAGCTAATGGTTATAACAGATACAAATGGTAATCCATGGTTTAAAGGTAAAGATGTTGCAGAGTTCTAGACTATAAAGATACAAACCAAGCTATAAGAGAACACATCGATTTAGAAGAAAAAACGAGAAGAATTAAGACCGCTAGAAATTAGCGGTCTGACTTATAACGAAAGAAGAACAATATTCATCCCGAATCTGGTTTGTACTCATTAGTCCTAAACATCTAAGAAGTCAAAAGCAAAAAAAAAGAGTTCAAGCATTGGGTTATAAGCGAAGTGTTACCTTCAATACCAAAATTGGGTCAAAAAAATGAAAGTAGTAAACCTTAAACGTAAACGTACTTGAACGTAGGTGTACATAGATGAACGTGTATGTTGTGTTACGTTATGTTACGTTATGTTGTGTTGTGTTTTTATTTTCTTTATATAATAAATGGATGTTAATAAAGCTAAGAAATATATAAAGTTAAAATAAAGAACCTGCTAAAAGGTTTAAGAAAATAAAACAGGCTAATCGAAGTTAATATGAAAAATATAAAGAACAAGATCAACCTGTTATCGATGCAATTAAAGATTTAAGACAAGATATATCAAAAGTAGCAGAAGAAAATAAAAATATAATTCGAGTTAGTTCCAAAATGAAAATGAAAATAAAATCTTTGTTTTACGTCCCACGGTTATGCCGGTTAGGCTAAAGGAGACGGTGATGATGAGAGATGAGTGAAATGGTGGAATGAAGAAAGTGGGAGGAAACAGGAGAATCCCGAGAAAACCCACATCACGGTGTTTGTCCACCACAAAGTTCACACGGCGCGAGCTGGGATCGAACCAGGGACCCCAAGCACCGGAGGTGAACGCTCTACCACTGAGCCACCGCGCCCCCAATAGAGTTAGTTCCTGTTGCACATAAAAGCGCGAAAGTAGATTCAAGCTTATTAGTAACACCTCCTATGTATGAAAGTTCAATAAGTGAAAGTGATACGCCTATAACAGAAGAAATAAAACATATGAAAAATCAAATTAAGTATAAAGTAGAAGGAATAGAATCTTTAGCAACTACTCATTTTGGTAAGATTGCCTCAAGATTTTATGCAACTAGAGGTGATAAATGTTTTGGAATACAACCATTTGATGAAGATGGAAAAATCATACATATGATAGGGGATACAGAAGTTAAAATTCATGGTGATGATTTAGTTATTAATAATCGACATTACACAGGAACAGAAGGTTTATGGGAATTACTAACAAAACATAATCCAAAAAACTATAATGAAGATGATGTAAAAATATACACAAATAGTCTTTGATTCTAATGTAGTATTTCATAACAATGATCCAAATACAAGAAAACAACGATCTAGAAGCGAAAAATATAAAGAAATTATCAAACCTATTTGCGATAGAGATATAAAACCAACTTTGGGTCCAACACCAACAAGAAAGAAAAAAGGAGAGGGAATCAAAATATATAACGAATTACCAAAAGAATATATATGGATGGATGATGTGAGAAAGTTAATTTATTGATTAATAGTTATTGACGGAGAGGAAAAATCTGGAAATGATAACTTTTATAATGGAAAGTAGGCATAATGGATATGATTAATTTTAACTCTCACAATTTATTCCTAATGATCCAAAGGGTATAGGCTATTTGATAAAGATATTGAATACGTTACCACCAAAATTTTGGAATAGTGAGAAGTATGGAAAAGGATTAATGAATAGGATTTTAAACATGAAGGGGATGCCAGAGTTACATATACCAGGTTATGAATTTTGCGGCCCTTACACGAAGCTACAAGAAGGTTAGAAAGAGAGGATAATGGTATTAATCCCCTAGATGAAGCTTGTAAAGACCATGCTATTTACTACAGAGATAATAAAGATACAACTTCTAGACATATTGCAGCAGGGTGCGAAATCACGGGGGGGACGGGGGAAATTTCCCTCCCACCAAAAATTTTATGCTTGCATTCCCCCCCCCCAAATCTGTAGATGGGGAAGGACAGATGGATAGCAAATGTCACAAATTAATAAAAATTAAAAAAAACTTCAGTCACGCCTTCTAAATAGTGCTAAAATAAACCAGTAGCATGTCTATAACTTCCTTATAGACTATAAGGGGTTTCTATAAGGGAAAAATATTTAGTGCACTGCAGACAAGCGTCTGATACAGGTAGTAATGATAGGGAGTTTGATCAAATAAAGGGGCAGGTAATCCAGGATTTAGTAGACGAAGTAGAAAGGTTTCATTCAAACGATGTGCTAAAATGTTTTTCAGTGTTTGAAAATAAAGATCGTAATAGCCTGAGTGGTTTATACGGTAACATAGACGTAGGGTCTATATAATGCAGTTCAATTATTGGGATTGAATCCTGATACTGGAGTGTCAGAATGGAGAGAGTACAAGTCAACTTCTTATAGCCTTAACGAGGAAAGTTAGCTCTGTGCCATTATCAACTGCTCGTGTGAACGTGGATTCAGTGTTGCTCATAATATTAAAAGGTCCAAAAGAAATCGTATGTTGATGAGTACCTTGCAATCTTTGTTGACAATTCAATTCAATGAACTCAGGGGCGGATCCAGGACGGACTTTTGGGGAGTTGTAATACTGCAACTTAGAGCTACTTTTAAGAGCACCAAATTCTGGGATGGGTTTTATTTATATATAAAATAAGTAAGTGTTCTCTTCTGGGGGAGGGGGCGATGGCCCCCTGGATCCGCCCCTGAATGGGTCTCTTTTAAAATTGTGATGCTGTTACTGCTGATGATACGTGGGTTTCGTCTGACCATCACATGTCCAACTCTCGTTACACACGGAAAGAAAGTGAAGGGGAGAAGTCTGATTTGAATTTTTTTTCTCTAACGTAATACGTTATTGGAAACTATATATTAGGTCTATAAATCATTCAATACTCGTATTATTGTATAAATCATTCAATACTGATCTAGTGGCTAGCACGCGCGTACCATCTTTGGTGTACGGGGTCCCTGGTTTGATTCCTGGTGGGAGCGCCTCACAAACATTTGAACGATTACGGTGGTTCGGATTCTACCTTAAGAGGACTCCATACCTCCACAAAAACGCGCAGAACAGACCTTCCGTTTTGAACATTTTTCTCAGTTACGACTAAAGATAGAACTATGGAGTTTTTTTTATATTCTTCACAAAACATGTCGGCACATATCCTTCAGAACAAAAATTTAAAAATTTTCATCCTTAATGAGTAAATTTGGTATAAAAATGGGGAATAAACGTCATTTTCACATGCAATTATCTCCAGAACCCCACATGCTAATAAAAATCCGTTTTGAAGGAAATGTGCATTGATCTTTGCACTTGACATTCGCACTATAACTTGTAAAGTCAGTTTTGATATATCGATACTGTACGTGGAAAACGAAACCCTTGTAACAGCGTAAAGTTTCTCTGCACTGTAGCGACATCTTGTGCTTAAAGTTCGACAGGGCCTAAGCCCCACCCACAGTAGAATTCGGAGGGATACAATAAAGTAGTTCGCGAGGGAAGATCCGCATGCGACGTCTGCTGGCAAGGGAAAGCAGCATTATTGTGTGTATTGTGTGACAGGTGTAACATTTTTTGACGTGTGCATTTCAAGAGTTTACTGAAGTCCCCAACATGAAGCCAAGGAAGAAAGCAGGGATGTATCTACATGAGCGCAGAAGCAAGGCCAAAATAAGAAAGAAGGGGTTCATTCTGCAACAATGGAGACGAGAGAACATGCAAAGGTAATATTGTGTATATATATTCTAATAATATATTGTTCTATAAATCTATTCCAATAGTATATATATATATATATATATATATATATATATATATATATATATATATATATATATATATATATATATATATATATAGATAGATAGATAGATAGATAGATAGATAGATAGATAGATAGATAGATTGATTGATTCTAATTATATGTTGGTCGCTCTCTTCACATACTGGCTTTCGTTTCTTCCCAATCAGGTTCTTCTGTATTCAGACAAAAATTGCCACTCACACAAGCTTAAAACAAAAATTATTTTTCAAAGAGCTTCGGCTCGCTCTGATGGCAACTGTGTCGAAGCAATAACAATGGGTGTTACCAGATTCGTGAACCCAAATTCTCCGTTCGAAACACTGGCGTCACATGTCCTTCAATATTTGTAAAACCGTTTTCCACTCTCCCCCCAAGATTTGAGGTACATTAGGTTAAGTATGACGCAAAAGAGGCTAACCATGTAGCAGTTTGCTATGTTCACAAAACAATGTTAGACAAAGTAGACATGGAAAAAGTAGCAAAAAAGTTTGTTTTAAATTCTGAAAAAAAGGTAGTTAGTTTTTGGCCCTATGAAGGTGAAGGTGGAGTAAACTATAAAGTAACTTTTTGTTCAGATAGGAAGCAGCAAAACGAGTTTAGTTTAGATAAACGATTTTCAACTAATTTTCTAACTGTACACTAGCAGAACCTGCGCTCTCCACACAGCACATCATTCACATACGAACATGAATCTCCTTGTCATTCCTTACAACATCTGTACATGTTCCTCTATAGACACAAGGAAGAACATCTTGATAAAAATAGGCAAGGGGTACCATAAAGGGGAGATTTTTTCAATATCTGGCACCGTTTGCAAAATTTGAGCCTACTTCCAGTTGAAAAATGAAATGAAATCTTCGTCCCACGTTTATGCCGGTTAGGCTAAAGGAGACGGTGATGATGAGTAATGAACGAAATGGTGGAATGAAGAAAGTGGGAGGAAGCGGGAGAACCCCGAGAAAACCCACGCACGCGGAATTTGCCCACCACAAAACTCACTTGGCGCGAGCTGGGAACGAACCAAGGACCCCATGCACCAGAGGTGAACGCTATACCACTGAGCTATTTTCAATTGGAGTTTCTAATTCATGTATGATCAGTGTTTTCTTCCTTCTTGCATGCAGTATATAATAAGCAAATACCTTACACATACAATTAATTATAATGTCAGTGATATATGCTGTTCATTGAACAAAACACTCCAAACAATAAAGACTCATCTTAGCCTAGAGAAATTGTTATCCTTCGGTTTTCATTATAATTTGGCCATAAAACAAACGCCTGAGATATTCAACCCCTGTATACAACTATGTTTTGTTGGAATGTGTAACTTATACGATATGATGCATTCTATATATTAAAATGCTAGGTCTGTATGTTTGTCTCCGAAGAAAAGTTTATATGTTTGTCTCCAATCCCTTCAACAATGCGCTCTCGGAAACAACAAGTGCTAGAAACGTGCCATTTTCACTAGTCGATTCCAAATTGTGTGTAGATTGTCCATTTCTAATTGAATATTTAGGAAACGTGACTGTTATTCTTTTATTACATTTTTAAGGGTGCACTGAAAGTGTTGAAATTATAAAAAAGTAAAGCATCATATCCTGTGAATTATACATTCCAACACAACATAGTTGTATACAAGGGTTGCAGTGTTGGGAAGTAAAGTAACGCAAGTAACGCAGTACTTGTAACGCGTTACTTTTTAAGTAACGTTTCCTAGTAACGCGTTACATCTTTTCCAAAGTAACTGTAACGGTAACGCGTTACAAATTTTTAAGTAACGTACCTAGTTTGCGTTACTTTTTCCGCGTTACATTTCAAATGAGTAACTACAATATATGTATACTTTTTTTCGGAAACAAATGTTTCTTTCCTGTAAGTGAATTTCTCAGAATGAAACAATCGAGCATGAACTACGTATGTCAGTGACCGACAGTCACAGACACACAGAGAACAGATAAGTTCGTAGTGCCACTTGCTGTTTTTTGAAGATAATAATAATAATAATAATAATAATAATAATAATAATAATAATAATAATAATAATAATAATAATAATAATAATAATAATAATAGCGGTAGTAATAGTAGTACGGAAAATTGAAGTCATATTTCTTTCACATTTTTAAAGTTTCGGACCTAAAAGTAACACGTTAGTAACGCGTTACTTTCGAAGTAAAGTAACAGTTACTTTTGGGGGCAAGTAACGCGTTACTAACGCGTTACATTTTAAGAGAAAGTAAAGTAACTTACCCAACACTGAAGGGTTATATATCTCAGGCGTTCGTTTCATGGCCAAATGATAATGGAAAACGAAGGATAACCATTTCTCCAGGCTAAGATGAATATTTATTGTTTCGAGGTTTTTGCCCAATGAACACCATATATCACTGACATTATAATTAATTGTGTATGTAATGTATTTGCTTATTACATACTGCATGCAAGAAGAAAGAAGACACTGGTCATGCATGAATTAGAAACTTCAACCGGAAATAGGCTTAATCTTGCAGACGGTTCGAGATATTGAAAAAAATAATCGAAAAATCCCCCCTTTATGACAGCCCTTGCCAATTTTTGTCAAGACCTACTTCACTTGTGTCTGTAAAGAGACATGTACAGATATTGTGAGGAATGACAAGGAGCTTCATTCTCACACGTGAATGATGTGCTGTGTAGAGACCACAGGTTCAGCTAGTTACTTTTTAAAATTTCAACGCTTCTAGTGTACCACTAAAAATTGTAATAAAGAAATAACAGACACCTTTATTTTAAATATCCAATTAGAACTGGACAATATACACAAAATTTGGAATCGACCAGCCAAAACGGCACGTTTCTAGCAGTTGTGATTTTCGAGATCTCATTGTCGAAAGGATTGGAGACAAACATATAAACCTCATGTAGCATTTTAATATATAGGTTGTTACGCCGCATTTACATTAGTTGTAGGCTTGTAGGCCTAAAACTTCTTCTCAAAACTTTATTTCTGAGTATTCACTTCACACTAGTTCTTATCATTGGTATCATTTAATTAAAATTATAAAACAAGGTTGAATTTTTCTGTTTGAATAAACAAACAAGCTGTAAAGTGTGTATGTGTGTTTTTTAGTAACGCATTTTAAAAAAAACTGTCAAAGGTTAAAATTTTGAAAAAAAGAAGTCGTACATTGCATTTTAAAGCATTTTTGACTCAAAAAGCAAACAAAAACTTAAAATTTTTGTGTTTTATTTTCCGGGAAACGATCCCCAGACCCCACCTTTTCTGGTAGGTACTCTATACTCCAGTTCGCCCGGTAGTCTGTCTTCCCCAAAGTTTGTGCTGCTAACGCCAATATTTCAAAGACGTGAAATTTCACATCAGTATTTCCGGCCGAATAAAGAAATTGCACAAACATACACTGGCGCAAATCCCGAAGGGGGTGAGGGGGGCATGTCCCCTCCAATCTTGGAACTGGGGGGACTGCCCCCCAATAATCCGATGTGAAATGTGTATTTTGGAGAGAAATGTGATGATTTGTTTCCGATTGCCACGAAATGGCTCAAATGTGTCGGCCTCCCAATGTTAAAGATGCATTGTTTTTCAACTTTATAAATATTTTGAACATCGCTATAAAAAAAGAAAAAGAAAAAAAAGATGGGAACGGTCTTACCCTCTCCCCCCAATGCTGATGACATATTTGCGCCGCTGCAAACATATATAATATGAGCTGCTTGCTACAAACTACAGATAATAAAGTACACTCTTAAAGAAACTTCGAATCTTCGAATTAAGCAGAATGCAGAAAGTTACAGACATCAATATAATAACACACAGTTTTATACCTAACACTACAGTAATACACAGTCTATTCTACCTTTCACCTTCAAACTATTAGTTTTATTCATCTCCCCATCAAGTAACAGTATAGCGATTCCATTAGCACGCGAAACATCTAGTATTATAGGGACCTAGCTTGTTTACCAGCGGGGGCTGAGGTAGAGGGGGAGAAATTTCAACATTTTTTCTACCTGACTCTTGCGACACTCCCTTATCCTCCTTCTATATGTCAGCGTTGCCAGGGGTAGAAAATTGTCACGTGAATGTCATTCTGAAGGGTTAGTGTGAGTTGGTTATTTGTTGAGTGCTGTTGTGGTTGCGGTTTTGTTGCTTATTATTTATTTGACAATGGCATCACAGCGTAAGAGAGGGCAAACTACACAGCGGGTGGTTATAAAATATAGAAGGTGAGTAATATGCAAAATGTACCCAAATACGGTAATTGCTTATGCAAATTTGTAAACGACGAGTTTTTTTTTTTAAATCTTTTGGTAGGGATTGCCTAATTTGCATAAACTCTTTGAATTAAGTGAGTATTAGGTATTTTTTTTACAACGTACTGGCAATCCTGCCCAGGACCGTCAAGAGGCCATTTCTTGGTTACGGGGGTGGGGCACCTGTCGGTCAAATCTGAATTCCTCAGCCTCGAATTAAAGCGAGACCCCTATAAGAGGCCGTTTAGACGTTATGATAAATCATCAAGGGTAGAGATAAATTTCAGAAATCATCACATCTAAATTAGTTTATCTCATGATATCTCTCCTGCATATGATACGATGCGATAAGTTCGACATGTTCAACTTATCGCATGCAAGCCAGGTATAGCCCCCCATAGAGAAACAAAGGAATGAATAGGTCACCGCTTCCAACCCTTCTTCGCTGCCAGCTTCTTGGAAGGAAAGCGGAAAAAACAGGTTTTGCTAAGAATTTGCTTATACCTGTCGTCTTGTGATCTGTTCTGTTGACAAAAAGGAAAGAAATATCTTTTCCCCATTTTCTGTTCATGAAATGCGAATAGTTTTCCAAACTACGAAAACTACAACAAATTAGCCGTTCGATTTGGTTTGCTTTGATTTATGAAATTTAACCTCGGCTAAAGCAAAGGTAGATCCATAGTTTAAAATGAGATAAAACCGACTAGCACCGAGAATTGAAACCTAGACCGCATACATCAGAAGCGGCACGTCCTTGATTGAAACCTTTGTCCATATCTTCGAAACAAGTCATTATAAACCTAAAATTAAATACAGTATTTGCAATAATTCTTCCACACAAATTTATTGGGGACCAGAGATGGACACATCAACCATGGTCTACTAGTCTACAAGTAATTGTGAGAGGTAGCCCACGTTGGTCTGTCTTACTGTTTGTATCAATCAAGCATACCAATCTCGATGGACTGATTGCTAGTTTCTGATAACAAATGAACGTTTCTGAGAAAATCAAAATGAATTAATTAGTTTTTTAAATATTTAAATAATCTTAATTTTATGAATCGTATTTCCTTTTTTTTTTTTTACTGTCCATTACGTCATTATTAGTCTATATTTTAATCAGTAGATCGCTAGTGATTTCAGAAATGAAAAGTAGCGCTCAAACTTAAGAAAGGTTAGCCACCCTTGTTGTAGACCTATTCAATATTGTTTTATTTTTCAGTTCTTACTCTGGTTTGTCAATCAAGCGTTTTAGTGCTTACCTCCTGTTATTGCTGAAACCCAAAATCAACTCAACTCAACTCAACTCAATTCCGAATTCAGAAATTGTATATAGATACTTCATAACTAGAATTTCGAATTTTGAATATATATATATATATATATATATATATATATATATATATATATATATATATATGCTTCATACTTATTTCACTTCTATATAAATTGTATTTTAATTTACAATGTCAGATTAAATATTTTAACCAAAGGCGAGCTCTTTAACCAATAGTAACCATTATGCTAGAAAGGTTTATCTTCTTCCAAGAACACTTAAGATTATTATAATATAAACTATGGGTGTTCTAAAAATGGTGCCTACGGACCACAGAGCACTCTTCTGCAGGTCACAATAAAGCGAAAATGTTGTATGATGAAATGCCCTCCGGAGCCTCCTTCAGGCTCTATGGGGAATCAAAATTTTACTATGTGGCAACGTCGCAGAGTAACTTGAAGCCATTAGCATTACTCTACGAATACAACAAAGCGTTAAATCGATTGCTTCACTAATAAGTGATGCCAGTATCAATCAATATCGACTTTAGTTGCCATCTGGAAAAGAATCGATATAACTATTTGATAGATTGATACATCTAAATCTATGGTTCTTTATTTGCGACGTTGCTACATAGTGCAATTTATGTCTCCAGACGACGACTCGAAAGGTATACAAATATATATATATATATATATATATATATATATATATATATATATATATATATATATATATATATATATATATACAGTGTGCGAATTAGATAATCTATATTGGGGGGGATAAAATTAGGCCAAAGGACATAGTCTGAAGGTTCAAATTTCAAAATGAGACAATAAATGCCTTACCCCCCATATATATATATATATATATATGTGTGTGTGTGTGTGTGTGTGTGTGTGTGACATCT
>NW_027657826.1:0-18767 GCF_964235325.1 Thermobia domestica | reverse complement strand
ATTCTTCTATGTCCTCGCATTTTCTTTTGTAAAACTCTTCCCTCGCTTTGTCTGTTTCTCTTCGTAATTCATTATTTAACTTTCTGTACATCTTTCTGCCCTCTTCTGTATCAACCTGTTTCCTCATCTTCCTCTCCCTCATTTTCTGCAACATCTGCTCTGTAACCCATGGTTTCTTAGCAGTTTTGTGTTCGCGGTAACCTACTGCTTCTTCTGCAGCCTGCTGTAAGCAACGTTTAATATGTTCCCACCGTGCGTTACTACCTGCGCCTATCCTTTCCTCGTTTGAACATTTTTCTTCGAATTTTTCAGCGAAAAGATTTCTAATTTCCTCGTTTTTCAACTTTTCAGTATTCAACACTTTGTTACCTACTTTTCTTCTGCCTACATTTTTCAGTTGAATATCTACTTCGGCCAGCACAAGATTATGATCAGAGAAAATATCAGCCCCGGGAAGGGTCTTCGCGTTCTTTAAGCTATTCCGATACCTGTCCTGAATCATAACATAGTCTATCTGATATCTTCCGCCGTCTATTGGTGATTTTCATGTATATCTTCTTCTCTTGTGCTGATTGAACCAAGTGTTCCCAATTACTAGTGAATTCTGTCTACAGAAATTCACCAGTCCCTCTCCCCTTTCATTTCTTTCGCCTAAACCATATTTGCCTACGATACTACCGTCCTGTTTTTCTCCCACAACTGCATTGAAATCTCCCATTAGAATTATGCATGCACCCTTCTTCTCCCTATCTATAATTTCTTCTATTTTCTCATAATTTTCCTCTACTTCTTCATTTGCATGCGAAGTCGTCGGTGCATATGTCTGTATCACCACTAGATCCCTCGTTTTCCCTTTAAGTCTTAACATCATAACTCTATCATCAATAAATTCTACTTTCACTACCTTCTCCTTTAAGCGCTTTCCAAGAATTATTCCTACGCCATTATGACCGCCCTTTTCATTACCTGAGTAAAACATTCTATATCCTTCGCTGTTCAATACCCCATTACCTTCCCATCTAACTTCACAAACTCCTACCAAATCTAAATTATTTTGTTTCATTTCTTCTTTAAGATTTTCTAATTTTCCTCCCTGTAACATAGTACGTACGTTCCATGTCCCTATCCTAAATCTTTTGCTCTTCCTTGTCTTTCTTTCTCTGTTTGTCTTTCCCCCATTATTACTTTCTCGTCCAATAGTCCTTCCCAAGCCATCCCCCTCCCGGAGATCCGAATGGGGGGATATTTTACCTCCGGAACTACATTTTGACCTGCGAAAGACCATTGTTCATATGTTCTCTTTTCGCTGCTAGCAAACTAGGGAAAATAGAGTGGTGGTTTCCCGTTGCCTTCCACCCCGCAGTATCCCAGCCGTTAAAGTCACTCTGACCATGCCTGGGACTAATGTCCAAGTTGCCGTACCAATCACTATGATTTCCGCCCACTTGGCTACTGGAGAACTGCTGCCTTCTCCCAGAACACTCTTCGTCTGGCTACTCCATTTAGACCAATTCGGTAGGGGTGGCCCTTCTGGTAGTGAACTACCACCGACACAGCTCTAAATTTCACTGTAGCACGCAATCCTCCCCACCCGACACATAAGTGTCTTCGTAAAGGTGGTGTTTAAAAAAGTAGCTACTGTAAATAGCAGCTAAAGTTTAGTCTAAAATATTTTTGCCAGTCTTTACATTAAATAAAGACTGGCAAAAATATTTTAGACTAAACTTTAGCTGCTATTTACAGTAGCTACTTTTGTTATTATTTCCTATATTCAGTAGTTACTGTTTGTTACTAATGTAGAAGTTTTTAAAAAGATATAAATTAACTCAAATATTTTTTGAGTTAATTTGAATGTTTTTAAAAACTTCTAATTCTAAATCAAAAAAATCTTTCTCACACTTCTGATTCTAAATCAAGCATATTAGCCTTGGTTTCTTCACTGCATACACATCAATAGTTTAGTTTACGAAATCTTCAGTAGGATTAGTGCTGTGTCGTGGAAAATGAGCGCTTGGGTCGAGCGTATACGACGGAACCCCCGTACATATGAGTGAGGTCGACAGACCACCTGCGAAAGGTGAGAAAATTTTAAAAAGTAAACCCTGCTTTTCCTTGATTTTGAGCACTTTTTATTATTTTTTCCTTTCATTTTGTATATGCGCACATGCCCACATGTGTTTCATTCCTCTCTTTTTCTTTTCTTTTTCCCTCCCGAATTTTGCGCCCCTTACTTCGGCCTCCGGGGCCGTTGCCCCGCTTGTCCCTCCCTCATGGCAGGGCACTCAACAGGATCTACATCACCTTCAATAGCAGTCTTTCACTTATATACTACTATTATATTGATAAATTCTATATAAATCTCTGACCCAGGAGGGATAACTGTTCCTCCCTGATCCGTCTAAATGACGCACTCTGAATCTCACCCTTTAACTGACTTATTTTTAATTAAAGAAAGGTGTATTTACTTTAATAATCGTAAAACACATTTACGTCTGTTACTTCCATTGCGAGAAATGGAATTTAGGCGCTCTATTTCAAATAATGCAAGAACTGTACATTTTCAAGAACTGAAGTCTGCGGACATCAGAGATCATATGGAAAGATCGAAAGATCTTCCCTATCTTTCCTTTCCTATCTCAATCTGTGCTAGTGATACCTACTAATATATAATATAGGGCAAGAGTATAGTACCTACTAAAATACAAACCTTTCTTCAACAGTTGACAATTTCATGTTCTGCCAAACTCGGTCATAGCGTTAAGAAATACAGGTTTTATTGACTATTTGGTATTCTATCTTAGATGTTACATGTTTAATATTTATATAGACTGGGTCTGCGTCATTTATATGTATATTGAGAGATAGGATTTCGTCTGCACGTGCACGGAAAGAAAAGCAAATAATTGGGTGAGGTAATTTCAATATTTTGTGACTGAAATTTTGGAAGTTTTCTCGGGGGGGGGGGGGAGATTCCCCCCGGGCTACCCCTTGAATTCATCCCTGATTCACAGAATTCTTAAATAAGAAATTCTAACTGAGAATATCCATAATATGATCACATGATTATTTAGTAATATTATTATTTTACCTCACTCAATGCCTATACGTGTGGCAAGGTTTTGCAGTTATTCTTTCTTTGAGCCACGATAGTGTGGTGGGGAAGGTTCTGTTCCGCGCGAAGTGATCTTGAATGATGGTCTTGAAGGGTGGTCCTGAATGATGGTCTCGCCAACTATGTCAAAGTCTTGGCGTTGTTCAGAGCCCAGATAAATAGGTTCCATTGCATAAGGACGTAAAGTAAAATCAATTAATACCTATTTCTAACTTGTTAATCATAGTTCAAATGACAGAAGTTAGCATGATTTTTTCTGTTTTATCGGTGAGGTATTTAAATGTTTTATTTTAAACCTGTGTACTTCTACTCGAGCTAAACTAGGCTTTGTAGCTCCACATGGTTTTCACTCGGTATGTTTACACTTTCTTTAATCGACAATGATTGAACTACAGAATTGTCTTCCGATGTGGAGGATGGGTGATGTCAATAAACAATTTGTGTTATCCCGTCATCTCACATGGTTCTCCTGGTGGTTTAGCGAAGGTTTAAAAAAATATATCTCTCTCGTAATTGGTGCGTGAAGAGGTGACTGGTTGATGGAAATTTAATGTCCTTCTTTAGCACCAGAACTGCACGAGACAGGACCTATTGCTTAAAGTAGGACCCGAACTACTACTCAGATTTATATTTGATATATGCATCTCTACCTCTATTGGGAGAAATATTGGGATAAGTGACTTACTGAATGCATTTATTGACGATTTGAATGTTACAAATACAAATAAATGGCAGCTAATTTGGAATACAAATAAATGGCAAGTAATTTAAAATATAAGTACTTGATAGACATATTAAAATAACAAGCAAATACAAGTTGAGTAAGAGCCACTAGTTGAGTAAGACTCACCAAACCAACTTTTCAATTTTTTTATACCAAACTTTTCTGTGTACCAATATTTTTCCAAACGATTAACAGTACTGTTAAAATTAAACAAAATCGTACCACTGTAGATCCTGAGTTCTTCAATGAACAGTGTAAACATATGCCCGTCGATTTTCATTAATTTGGATGGTAAGAAAGTTGCTTTCTATACACAGAATCCCATTACTTGAGATAAGAAAACTTACACATTATTTTGGATTAGACATTAATCTCTTGGAAACATTTATGGTGGACAAACACCGTATGCGTGGGTTTTCTCGGGGTTCTTCCGTTTCCTCCTACTTTCATTCTACCATTTCGTTCATTATTTCATCATCGTCATCTCCTTTAGCCTAGCCGGCATAACAGTGGGACGTAAAACTTAAAGTGTCTCATTTCATTTCTTCTTGTAAACAACATTTTATACGAGTTTGAATCGAAATTTTTGTATCTGTTTATTGCAAAATATAGTTCCATGAAAATGTACCCTTTATATTAGGAACCATACCACCAGGTAAAGAGCTAGACGAGCTTTTCCTAGTGTAAATTATGTTATCTAATTTTTTCTGCAAGAAGAAGTAGTAGTTTGGTTTGTGACAATTAGATTTTCTATATTATTTATGTGTTATTATGAATAGAATCTGTTGTTCCTTGTATTTTTCTTTTTCCTTCATGGTCTTAGCCTTCATATATTCTTGTTGTTCTTTTCACTTATTTACTAGTTTCCTACACACATTATTGTTATTGTTTAATTATGGTTTTCTCTATTTATATTTCTTACTGTTCAATGTATGTATGTTCAACATTCTATATAACTGAAATTTCGTCATGTAATTATTTTTCATTGTTGTAAATGTTTTAAATATATAAAAAAACTAGATAAATATCAAACATATTGTATAAAGTTCCATGAAAATAGCGTTATTGATATTTAAAAATTAAATAGTTGGCGATATTGAAATTCCTTTAATAGCATAATGATGGTAGAAATTCAAGACGATAGAAACAAAAAACTTGTTAATAAAGGAAGAAGTTCCAGTTAAAATTGTTTGGAAAACAACATCGGGTTTTCTGTATATACATATCAGATCTGCACATCTATTTAAGATAAAATCCAATGTTAAAACTAAGAAGAATAAATATTTTCATGGAACTTTGGTTTTGAAAAAAAAAAAAAAAAATCAAAATAAAGAAGTAGGCTATTTATTTGAAATACAATGGAAGAGATTTTATACGAATTTAATGAGATGGTGCAATTAGGTAGGATTCAATTTAAGAAAGTTGGTAATAAATGGATAGTCTTACCGGTCTTACAACCAAGTTTTCATGGATAGTCTTACCAGTTAAGAAGACACTTGAAAAATAGGCATCAATAAAAATTAGAGAAAAGAGTTTAACGGAATATTAAAATTTGCTCTTTGTGGACGACAGGGTGGACAACATACAGAACAGCGGCGTACAGTTTCATTGAAACGTACGTAGTTAACATGATCATGAGTACTGGAATTAGATTAAAAGATCATGTCCGGGATATGAAAAATGATAAACTTCAGGAGGTTTTCAGCACTTGAAAAGAAATAATATTACACATGATATAAATAAAACTAAAATAGCTGAGACACTAATATAGAAAGGAAAGTATGGGATTTGCTTTATATAAAAATGAAAAATGCTCTGTTTAATTTGAATTTTGATAAAATAAAAAAAAAACTCACAAGCACTGGGTTTTCTCTAAATTTAACGAAATGCTATTTTATATAGAAGCATTGACTATAGTACGCGGCACTTGAATTGGCGTATAACCTTCAGCCCTGCTCTCGCGTCGACCAACCCGGTTGCAGTGACGTTGCCAGCGCAATAAAGTGGAAGATTGCTTCAGCCAGAACTAAAATAGAAATTTGATGTTTTTAAACTAAAACAGTAATCGAGAGTTGTAGAATATATTTTTCTGAGAATATTGGTGAAACAACCATGTGAGCTTAATTTTTTCGTATTTTACAGCTGTTTTTATTTTCCTTTGATTTCTTATTGTGATTATTGCTTCATGATGAAAGTTGATTTTAGCAATGAGAATCAGCTTTAAAAGGATTAATTTTATGAATCTCCTCAAATTTTAAATTTCCGTTGGGCAAAGCACTACATCACTGCGGTGATTTCATGAGATTTTTGCAACGGGGCTTTGAATTAAAAGGGAGGTGTGTGTGAAAGTAGTACTGCTAAAATAGTGATAAGCCAGGTTGAGGACGATCGGAGAAATGCCCTCGGGAGGGAAGGGGAATTACCCTGGGCTTCCATCTGAAATAATCACTGGTCATTAGCCAGCTATTGGTCCTCTACGTGCTTTTTCTGCGAGGAGTTCAGTTTTAGTTCTTAATTTTAAAGAGCAGGGAAGGGAAAAACCCTTTCTGTCAACCAACTGAGGGATGTAAAGAGACCAAAATTAAATTTGATGTCAAAACTTTTATTTTCGATCTTATGTTCTTCGTACCTCCCTGGCCAAATCCGTGGCGAGTTGGTAACTTACATTCTAAAACACAATTCCACAGACGAATTTCGGGGAACTGGATATACGAGATTTTATGAACACAGTGTATAGAACATATTCATTCATTATATTATAAAACCCTTCCCCCCTATGCAATGTCTTTAGTTTTTGCTTGTGCAGAGTGCGAATTAGCCCATTATAGTGTTTTGAAATTTAGAGTATATATATATATATATATATATATATATAGAGAGAGAGAGAGAGAGAGAGAAAAGAAAGTCTCGCAAAGTAATATATATATATTCTAACCAAATCAGGACTCAAGGGCGACATTCTTATTTCGGGCAACTGTGGCTCAGTGGCAGAGCTCTTACCTTTGGTGTATGTTGGTGTATGGGGTCCCTGGCTTAATTCTAACTCTCGAAGTGTGCTTCGTGGATGACAAATACTGCGTGGTAGATTTTCTCAATGTTTTCTCGTTTCCCCCACTTTTATTATTCCATCTTTGTCTCCCTTAGTCTGGGTGAATAATCGTGGGACGTCAAGTTAAAAAGTATTAATTCAACATACTGCAGTTATGCGCTGTCGGTTAATGCAGAGAAATAATGAGTAAAAATTAATGAAAATGGAAGAATTAATGCTATTAAAATAATGGGAGGAAATGGGAAAATCCCGATAAACCTACAAACACGTTTCCCTCACAAACTTGTAAGGGTTTTAATCGAATCGAAGATTGTTATCGTTAGAAGTAAGTGCCTCATCACTAGGCCATCGTGCATTTCGTACGTAAATTTTATGAATTGGAATAAACAGTATATTTGCCATTTATTAATTTGCTGAAAGAAATATGCAGTCTTACTTTGTATCATGAATTTTTGTATTTCACTCACATGACTTAGTGCTGTCTGACGCTTTTATCAGTGAAATCTAAGAACTGTTAAACTGGATACGTAAGTTCCTCCCTTTCTGCGGAGTTCTTCTGAAAGAAAAGTAAATAACTTCACTTCTCAAAACTATAACAAAATTTACTTCTTGGAAAACGGGAGGAACCGTAACATACATGTCCAGATTAGGAATGTTTGATGTCATCCATAAAGGTGTCAGAGAATACTGAAGCCATTTGAGTGAAATACAAAAATTCATATACAACGTAAGACTCATTTGCTTAATAATATAATATTTGAGTTATTTGTTTCAAAACATTTGTCTGCAATTGCACCTGAAAGAAAGTTTTTCCTTACTTCCGTGTGGTGGCACTATACACGATCCCTACATTTTTTTTTTTTTTTCGAGCTAGGAAAGGAGAAGGAGGTAACCTTTTAATGAATGTTTCCTCATATAATCTGCTGGTTGAGGTTGTTACTGTTAAATGGTGACCTCAGTGAGAGTAGGTCAAACACGGGAACCTCAAACATTTTATGAGCGTGAATAGTTTGAGTTTAAACTGGAAACAACACTATTGAGCAACTATTTCATAATTGCTTTTATAATATTCGCGAAATCATAAATATTTCGTTATTAAATATCATAAATACTATAATGTGACTTATGCCATTTTTCCTGAAGAAGTTTACAAGGTGTAGTTTATTCTTGCGGCTATTATTCATACTTCAATAAGAATTGTAGAATCTAAGTAATTTCTTCTGAAATAATCCACAAGGAGTAGTTTACTCTTGGGAGTGATTTTTTAAAAAAAAGTTTTCTTTAAACGTCTATTACAGTTTTGTTCATATTTCATAAGTAAATGTATTAGTAATAACTGCGGCATAACTGATTTAATTTAAGGAATGGGAAAGAGAAAGTTTAGTGCGATGGTTTGTAGCTTTTGTTTTACTTTCGAAACAAGAATGTTGAGCTATTCGGCTGAGTTCTTCTTTTCGGCAAGTGCAGGTGTTGTTTCACGTGCGTTATTACTCAGATGCTTCCAACTGGAGTATGGTGATCTCGACTTAGGCAAGTAGGAACATTGTTCTCTTCAGCGTGAAAACGATTTTCAAGTCCTGGATTTTCTAATACCTTGTCCGTAGATTCCAAACTTTGCCACCATTTAAAGGTACTCTGCAAAATAAAATGACGGGAGTGCTTAGTTTTTGTCCACTTGACATTCATTCTTGGGATTTTGAGACAGACAGACAGACAGACAGAGAGCAACGTGGAATATTTATACATTTTTGTAAAATCATTACTTTCATCCAAGAGGCTAGAAAGAGATTGTCATATACATTGTTTATTATTAGTGGCAAAAATGACGGGAAAAAAGCTACGATTACTAGTTACAAGCCAATATTATTTTTTTCTTTTTCTTCTAGGAGCGGAAGCTGATATTTGGAGCTTAGGAGTGCTACTGTACGCTCTGCTGTGTGGTTATCTTCCTTTTGATGACGACAATATAGGTCACTTGTATAGAAAAATATTGGTTAGTTCTTCTTTTATTTCTTTTCTTTTCTTTTCTTTTTTTTTTTTTTTTTTGTGCGTTGTATACGTAACTATTGTTCATATATACAAAAGTAAAGAAAAGTATACTCTTTTCCAATATAAAAGTTTAATACGAATCAAAGACCAGGCAACAAGAGACGGTACGGCAATCATATCAGCACAAGTTAACCCCCCTCTTAACAGAAAAGAAGGCAGTCTACCTGAATCTTGTAATATTATAATCAAGTTGAACATAAATAAGTAATGATAAATTAATCCTATAGAAAGGAATTATTTATTTCCACAAATCATTATAATACTGTTCGAAGAAAAGCTACATATAAAGGTGAAATTTAGAACAATGAACAGCAGTAAACAAACGTCGTACAATTAATCTAGAAGCAAGACGTAGCAGATCGCAAAACTTCGTTATACTGCTGGGGTGATTCTGATACAGGGCAAGTCAAAATGATGAACTCGATTTCAGAAATTTATCCTGTGAAATCTAATAAACATGTTATCGTGGGACATGTGCTAAGAAAGGTAAACTGTCAAAGTTTTCTTCAAACATATCTCAAGTGTTCTATATAAGCACCCCACTTAACACTGCACACATCAAGCTGATCGTCTATCTCGTGCCAAACCTTTTGGTGCATGTTGCAGTCAATATCAGCAATTCATTTCATTTTCGTTGCTGATTCTTAGCAGTAGAAAGTGGAAACACTACGTGGAAACTAAGCTTTGAAAGTTAACCTTTCGAAGCGGACGTCTTACAATAACATACAGATTTCACAGATAAATTTCTGAAATCGAGTCCATCATTTTGACTTGTCATGCCCTATAGAAACGGCCCCATGAATTTGCTAATATATTCTTAATTTCTGCTTGAAGTCGCTGACAATTGTGACATATTAATTCTTTGGCCTTGTGGAGTTGAATAGTGTTCAATCCAATTGGCAGGGGCAATGCTTACACAGTAAAGTGCATGGATCGATAAGATTTGCATTTCGTAAACATAACAATGTGCACGTGACATCCATTGAAAAATCTGTGGGACAGCGATTGTTTCTTGTTCGTACATGCTGAGTGACAGGTCTATTGCTGCGACTCAACTGGAATTCAGGGAGAAGTTCAGAGTCTGAAAGAGTCCTGCAAAATCGACTATTCATATACTAGCGCAAGTTGGAAACTACGAGGACATTGGAGAGTTTATCAATCTATGGTCTGGATTGGGTAAGTACTTCTACCTGCCAATTGGAGTGAATACTATTCGACTCTACAAAGCCTAAGTATAACACAGTTATCAGCAGCTTCAGGCTAAAAGTACGGAAATATTAGCAAATTCATGGAGTCGGTTCTATAAGAACCGTCTATAGTATATTTTGATTCATTTTAGTCATTTCCGTTAATGATTATTTATAAATATTCCTAACCAACTTCTCTCGACCCCTCCGTTCTCAAAGAGAAATAGAGTGTAGGTACATATAATTAATCTTCTTTATGTATCCTGTACTTAACAGTTAAAAAGTATGTGTAAAAATAGTGCTTACAATTATTTGTTTGTTTATAGAGTGGAGTATACGACCAACCAGCATGGTTAAGTTCAGAAAGTAAACAGCTTATACGCTCTATGCTTCAAGTTGACCCCAAGAGGCGTATTAAGATAGAAGAATTAATAAATCATCCGTGGTTAATGAAAGGATATAGAACACCTGTAGAATGGGAGAGTCAGAGTAAGGTAATATATTTCTATAGTTTATCTGTTTACTAAATCATAGTCAGTATATAATTTTACCTACTATACTGTACAGATGTAAAAATTAGTTGCTAACTAATGAAGAGAAACCTAGGTTAGAGCTTTTGAAAATAAAGCATTGAGGATAATGTTTCATGTAAAATGAGATGAACAGACTGTTAAATAGAAAAGGTTATACAACGCAAGATAAATGTAGGCACATGTCACTCACTTATGTACGTATTGCAGCCACGAAACTAAGAAAATAACATGAAATTTAGTTTTTTTTTTTCTTTTTTCATCCATTTTCCAACTGTAGGTGGTAGTGATTTGAAACAAAAGTCTCTAACTTTGTTAGTTTGAGAACTACTGCACTTTCCAAATCCAACAAATAGTGACGTAATAATCAATAAATTTTCACAATACTGAAAGTAATACCTACTGCATTATGTCATTGATAGTAGTGCCACCTGTTAAAAGCCAGTATAAATTAGAGGCAAAGAGTTTTCTTTTTCATTCTTCTTTTTCTCTGTTATTAACTTAAGTTAATGTAACTACGTACGAGGATCACAGCAAAAGTCAAAGCATGCCAAGAAAATGTCAGGAGGATATATGGTTTCTTTGCCGAAAGAACCCGCTCACAGACGCAGCAGTGGAAGATATACAACACGTACAACTGCCTAGAAGTCCAAACATACATTCAGAAAGTGACAGAACAACAGCAGAGCAGCAAGATTGGCAGCTACCAAGAAGATCCGGAAGGCTCAGGAGACCACCTAATAGATTGTCATTGTTTAAAAAAAAAAGGGGGGGGGGAGAGTGTAATAGTGAATAATCTGTGAAGAATGTGGAAGAGTGTAATAGTGAATAATCTGTGAAAATGTGGAAGAGTTAAATAGTGAGTAATCTATGAAGAATGTGGTATAGCAAATAGTCTGTGAAGAGTGTGAGACTACTGTCAATAGTCTGTGATGGGCATGACGATGGCCGGCTTTGGCATGAGTCAGGAGTTAGTTCGTGTGAGCAAGAATGAAGTTCGAGTATACAAGTGGGCTTGTTAGAAGTAATGTGAAGAATATTATTTAGTAGCATGGGGATAAAAATTAGTAAAGTACTTTTGAAGTTTGTGTGCATGTACCCTTGTCCGTAAATAAAGAGTACCTTAGTTTGGAAGTAGTTACTTTAATAGTAAAAGTAATAGCAGTATAGCAAGTAAAAGTTGTAGCTGTATAGCATAACGAAAACTGAAACGAATGAGAAATTCTGAAATGTGAAAATAGAAGGTTAATACATATGTAAATGTCACATGTAGGAACTTGGATGAAAATAGATGTCCCTATCATGATATAGCATGAGGAAAAATGCCTACAACGAGTTGTTGGTTTCATACATGATTCACACTTTGAATTGCAACATTACAAGTACAATTACACTTATACGTTAAGACCAGAAACACATACCAGTGGAATCTTCGAAGTAGTTTTCAAAAGAATCCATCATACACTGACAGCGATGTGGAAAGTGCCGAATCCGTGGCCTCACTATGAGTGAATCTTCTGATTTCACAACTCACTTCTGTGACAATGTCTTCATGTTCAAACGCGTGTTCCACGCAGTGCTTCCTTCAGTTTGAATGTGAGGTCGAAATCGCAAGGTGACAAGTCTTGCGAATATGGTGAATGCTCGAGTACTTCCCATCCTCATCGCTCAGAAGATTCTGGACTCTCACTGCCATATGAACTATTGCGTTGTCATGAATGATGAGTGCAGGCGTGTCGATGTTAGAGCATTTCTTCCAAATAGTCCTACGCAGATGTCGTTGCAGGAAAGTGCAAGATTAGTATTATATTTCACAGTTCGGCCATGTGACGTTACTTAGCATCATGATCCTCACATCTAGTGGATTCTTTGGGAGACTACTAGGAAGGACTCTAAATACCAGTGGTATGTGTTTCTAGACTTTACGCACAAGTGCAATTGTACTTGTGATTTGTAATGTTGTAATTCGAGATAAAACACATACGATATGAGCAATTTGTTGCTCTCATTTTTCTCGTGGTATGTTCTGCACATTTAATTTCTAAATGTAACTTTTACATATGTTCATGATGCGAAGGAATCCCAGCTCTATTTTTTTTTTAACAAAATAAATACAAACGATTCCAGTTAATAGGACAGTCTGATGATAGAACCAGATGTTTGTAAAACAAAAGTATGATACGAACCACACTGTTTAGGTTATTATCCATTCTTGACTTGTTATGGGCAAACTAGCTACGTAACTGAGAATTTTATTTTAAGGGTCAAATAATTACTGTTTCGGATTATTTGATGATGAATTTTCGCAAATACCGGGGCACCTGTCCAATTATTTTCAATAGGAAGTCTATTTTGTTTTATAGTTTTATCTGCCTAACATGTAAGCCTGGGGAGATACAATACTTTTGGGGTTCATGTTGAACCTCCCTTTTCTGCATTTTAATGAAAGCAGCATGATAGAAACCCGGCCCAAGCCAAGTACTGTGCTCCAAAATTAATTTCAGATGATTTAGCCATTTAACAGTTTTGTAATAAGGAATGTTTGAAAGAGTAAAGCACTGATAAAATACAAGCAATCAGTGACAGAGGACAGGCAAATAATCGTGCAACTCATTTAAAATCTTCTGATTTTTGTATCTGAGCAAATTTTTCTTCTTTACACTAAGTCCATTGATTGGGTGAGTTTCAGGATAGGTTAGACTTGAGGTCATGAGATAAAATGTGAACAGAAAGGATGAGACACATTTAGACAAGTTGATATTTAGGTCATCATCCGATTTATTCATAATTGTTAGAAATGTGTGTTTAGATTAAGCAGGGAGGCAAAGAAAAGTAATACGGTACAGTGGAACATTGGCTAGAGTTGCATGCAGAAACATATTATTCAACCCCCTTGGCTTTTAGCATATTGGAATGATGCTAGACTGGTGAGCACAGACTTTTCAGTCACTAGTTCGAGTTACGCCGAAGACATGAGTTCGTTTGTCATTGTTTCGTTAGACATTTTATAATCTTCCTATCGTCTTCGTTAGCCAGTTGCGTACAAAACTGACACCTAAATCTCAAACAAAGAATCACTTAAATCTTACAAATTCATTCGTTCGTGCAAACATTTTTTTAATTATCTTTTTCATCTGCCAGTTACGTATACTAAAGAAGAGGATGATTGTTTTTCTTTCTTCATTTATTTTGTTTTTGCTTAAATACGAAGTATTATTTGTTTTCATATTCCTTTCTATTTGACAAGAAAGTTTTCAAGTAACAGGCCATTTCGTTGGCGTATTGTAATGTATTTAGCCACTTTTCATTGTCATTATCTCCCACTCTTTATTTATTACCGGTATTATGTATTTCTTATTATTTCTAATTTATTGTTAATTTCTTGATTCATTTTATTTTTCCTTCATTCCTATGCGCTCTTACCGACATACTCGTACAATTAGTTCTATTTTTCTCCACTAATCTTCATATACTTTCAACCTGGTATTTTTTACTACTACATGACCCTGCGTTCTAGTATAGCATACACCAGGAAGCCTCACAGGCTTTTCTCTGTTGTTTTCTTTATTCCATAAATTTTCTTCGCCTTATCTGATGAAAAAGCGTATAGTGGACTTTCTGAGTGTGTGTGTGTGATTATGTTGCCTATTTTCTGGTAAATAATTTATGATATATGTGTAATTATAAATCCCTGTTAGTTATGGAAAAGTACTAAAATCAGTTCAACAATTTCGAAGATACTGGTCTCAGAAGATAGCTGTCTAAATTTATCTATTTTATAATAAATTTATTAATGTATTCAATACAGACACTTATCAATTTAATGGAAACGCCTGAAAAAAAAGTGAAACTTACCAGATTAATATGACGTTGGACCACCTTTCGGCCTCAGAACAGCTCTGGTACGACGTGGAATAGTCCTCGAGATCGTGAATAGTATGAACTGGAATATTCCGTGTTCAGTGCATCACTTAGTTCTGTGAAAGAGAATGGGAGTGGAAATCGGATTCCTGTCTCCAAATGATCAAATATGTTCAGGCTTAGGGATTGGGTGGTCAAGGAGAAGTATTCAATTTAATACTGGTATTCCTCAAAAAACGCCGCAACAGGATTTGAATGGGTGTATTATCATCCTGAAATATAATGTAATTGTCCGGAAACATCTTTACCATAGAATACACATCTCTACCATGGAATACACATAATCACGGGCAGTGACGCGACTGGTAAGCTTGAGCATAGGATTCACTGAAAACCAGGATATTGTGACCCATAGCATCACAAAGCTGCGGCCGTGCATCACAGTTGGACGAAGACAGTATGAATCATATCCTTTTTTGGACCTCCGCGACATACAAACACGATTCGTGATTTGAAATGAGATGAACAATGACTCATCCGACCACATTACACGTTTCCAGTCATCAGCGGTCCATGCTGTGCTAAAGCGTCATGGTCCCTTACCAGCTGTTTCGCTCACAGGTTGTAGGAGATACTATTTGATTTTCTCCGTCATTTGCACCACAATTGTAGACGGTTCTGAGTGACAATCCGCTTAAATGCTCGGCGGTACCTATCACTGAGGGATTTTTCCGGCCATTATTCCTCTTTGCTGATGTGGTTTTGCCGTGAGTATTGTAGGCCGTCAACGCCTTGGACCCTGTTCCTCGCGATACACTTAATACACTTACCACTTTTGTCACACTCGCACAATATAATCGAGCGAACAATTTACCCTCTTTGTTAATGAGAGAGGTCGACCATTTTATAATATACCTCTGCTAAGTTCGCTGCGCACTGGCATTCTATTCTTCACGTAGTACAGAGTTTACCATAACAAAATCACCACCAACATCTCAGTGCTGCGATCATCGCCTGACTGTTGTTAGCTTATCTGACGTGTTTCCATTAAATTGCTTAGAATCTGTAAGTTCACTTTCTTAGTCACTAATTTCATATTTGTTTCAGGTAAACGAACCTGACAAGGACTGCATTCAAATGATGGCTTCATTCCGTGATATGTCTGTTGGTAGAATGTCTGAAATTGTCCGCCAGTGGAGATTTGACAGTGATACGGCTATGTATTTGCTATTACTTCACAAGAAGAGACACGGACGACCGTTATGTTTGATTAGTGTAGTTCAGCCTCAAAGATTGGTAAGAATATTTTAAATCATTAACATAATATTGAAATGTAATGCCATGTATTTTCTTTCAACTTTAAATTTCTCTTTGTTGATTATATTGCGATTGCCAAAGATTCACGTAATAAAAGTTAAAAAAAAAAAAACAAAGGAAAAACTACCTTTGGAGAGCTGTGTTTTTTCTCCTTCACGTAATTAATCAAAGGTGAAACATCATTCTCTAAAAGATCTTTGTATAAAGTATAGAAGAAAAAATTCCTCGTATAATTTTGAGTTTGATGTTTTTACAAGAAGGCTGGTGGCCAAGTTTGTTTTGAATCGACTGTATGTCTTGTTTATTCAATATAATTAATTTCAAGCACTTTTAGTTCTTGTATAGTCACTTTAAGTCTCCCATGTGGTGATCTTTTTTTTTTTTTTTTTTTTTTTTGTTTAATTTCGTAGGTAGATTTTTGCCATTTTAATGGAGGAAACTTCATTGCGCGCTCTGTGATATACATTTTTATTTCTGAAGGACTGCCACTGGATAGATTAGTCAAATTCAGGGTTGGCAAAACCCATGGTTTTTATTGAAAAAACCAAAAAAACAGTTTTTTTTGTTTAAACCAGTTTTTTTTTTGTTTAAATAATTTACTCTATGCATTTATATTAGACATGAACAGAAATTAGTTTTTTTGCTTTGGTGTTATTATGCAACAACAAGGTTATGCTGGAAGGGGTCACATAAGCTTAAAGCGGAATCCAAACTGCTTCTCGACTTACGTACATCCAAGAGAAATTGTCCATTTAGACACGAAACTGGGACTAATTGGTCACAAATGCGATTGCCGACTCACTCACGAAGGACTCCTGATAAAAATACGTTGTACTGATCTTTACACAGGCCTACTTGTTAATATAATCGTCAAGAGTCATTTCAGAAGGACAAAAAGATAAACAGTTACACAAGTAAAAACATTATACCAGAATTATATATAAATCGGGAAACTCCCACCTTAGCCATTGGGAAAATCCTGTTATTACTTTAAATGTATTTGTAAGTGAAATTTTAAGGTCAACGTATCATAATCACTACGCTAAAACTGAGGTATTAAATTACAAATTTGGTATGTAGATATCATGATAAATTTTGCCAATTTCTATCAATATATTTAAGCAACTTTGGCTTCTTTATAAAACAACAGGCATTCATTCAAGTTGAAATATATAATTTGGTTTCATTTCGTATGTTTAGGCTTAACATCAAGGTTATCACGGAGAAGACTTTCGCTTAAAGGGACATCTCGAATCGCTACTTGGTTTACACTTGAAAGATGGGTTGTGGTTTGATGTGTGCGGTTGTGGTGAGAATTGAACACGGGACCCCTTGATTAAAAGGTGAAAAGTAGATAAATGTAATGCATATAATTTGATATGTGGAAACGTCACCACGAAGTTCACACGATTTAAAGCATTTTTCGTTTGATTTTTTTTAAACCAGCCAACCCTGGTCAAATTAAATGGTTGTCACAGAAAATGTAAACGTTTCTATTACAAATATATATACAAAAGGTCGTAAATACATCAGCTTCTTTTCTGATCTCTGAGTACTTCCTAGCAAAGCCTCTCCATCGGTATTACCCCTGATATTTAAGACAAACTGGACTGTTTTCGAAAAGAGGGATCTCCCTTAGCTTTCTTGTATCAGTTAGCTTACTATTGAGGAAAAATAAGGAATACATTAAATCTCAGGGCCATTAAAAGGGATCTCAAATCATGTTTATCATAATTTTTTCTAATTTTTCTCAGATCATGTAGCAGATCATATTGCGATGTTGCCACATCAGTTTTAGAGAGAAAAAGTGTTAGACTTGGACACGTTTTAAACCGTTTTGTACAGAGAGAAATGAGAATTTTTGTCTTTTATTCAACACAGCCCGCTTTCGAGTTATTAATTAATTATATTCAGTAACCAGAGGTAATTATTTCGACTCACGAAATGTTATATGTATATCTACAACGAGATAATTCTTTGGTGTAAATTAAAAATCGGTGTATCAATTCAAAATAACTATATATATATATATATATATATATATATATATATATATATTTAGTATATTGGGCAAAACGGACTTTTAATACCTTTAAAAATATTTTATAAGTGATATTGTATTCCTTAGCGCAGGTTTACTTAAGGAGATTATAATCATTATGGCTATAAATACAGCGTTCTCTGCGCAAAATTCGTTTTGTTTGTAACTTTTTTTTCAGATAATGGCGAAAAATTATATATTTATATTAACTAGATATGGATTAGAATTAGGAATGAAATTTCTGGGCTTTCGACATTTATGGCCATGTTAGCCCGTCACATATGAGGGATGACGTTCCTCAGCGATCACACTGCCTGTAGGATTGGGAAGGAAGGAAAGAAGCGGCCTGGGACCATTATATTAGTTACCCTCCCGGCATTTTGTCTGATGTGAATGCGGAAAATCCAGGAAAAACCTGATTTAGGATAGGGGCTGTTAACACTTTTCCGACAGTGTGTCCCCACCGGAAATCGAACCTGGAACCATTATGTTAGGTACTCCCCCCCCCCCCCCCCCCGGCGTTTTGCCTGGTGTGAATGAGCATAATCCAGGATAACCCCCATTTAGAATGACTGGCTGAACAAGCTGTTACACTTTTCTGACAGTGTGTGTCCTCATCGGGAACTGAACTTGGGACTGTTCGTACCAAAAGCAGAGCGTTAGCGATTATGAACTAGATACCTTGACGGTGCATGTTAAGAACATACGTGCGATAGAAAATATTATACAAATTCTGTCCTTTACACAAAGCGACTGTTAGCAACTTCAGCAGTTGTTTTCTATAAGTGACATTGCATTCGTTGGTGCAGGTTTATTTTATGGAGCATAAGCATTATGGCTATAAATATATCACTTTCTATACAGTGTTCGATAGAAACTGCCTTAATAAACTACACG
>NW_027657825.1:0-18843 GCF_964235325.1 Thermobia domestica | reverse complement strand
GGTGTTTGTTCACCACGACGTCCACTTGGCGCGAGCTAGGATCGGACCAGGGAGCCAGAGGTCAACACTCCACAACTGAGCCACCTCACTACCTTCCTTCTTTGAAGTGTGTCCAATTCCTATGACAGAAATAATGTGATAAGATTACTTTAGCTGTATTAAAGGAAGTGTCGACCACATTTGCTTTTTTTGCTTCTATTTTTTACTTGGGGGCCGCGGTGGCTCAATGGTAGAGCGTTCACCTCTGGTGCTTGGGGTCCTGGGCTCGATCCCAGCCCCCGCCAAGTGAACTTTGTGGTGGACAAACACCGTGTGCTTGATTTTTCTCGGGGTTCTCCCGTTTCCTCCCACTTTCTTCATTCCGCCATTTCATTCATTACTCATCATCACCGTCTCCTTTAGCCTAACCGGCATAATCATGGGACGTAAAACTCAAAGATTTCATTTCATTTTTCTATTTTTTACTTTTTCCTTCACTTTGTTTCAAAAATCACATAAAGATAACCAGCCAACTGTAGGTGCAAATTATGCTAGTTTGAACAAACACACACACACTCACACACGCGCGCGCTCGCTCGTATGCACATTCAGTGGTATATTTAAGGGGGGCTTCCGGGCTAAATCTTCCCCCGAAATTGTATTTACTACATTAAGGTATATGAAATATCTTGCAGAATTTTCACATTTCCAGGAACAAACTTCCAGAGTTCCATGTGAGCCAAGTGCTCCCCTCCCCCCCGAAACAAAATCTTAAATACGAAACTGTTCACACTATTACAATTGTATTGATTTATTTCTGAAGAATAAAGAAATATTTAAAAAGTTATATGTCAATCAATCAGCACGAGAATTTCCCTGGATTTTCATGTTTTATCGAAGAAAATCCCTTTTCCTCTTTTTTCTAAAATTACCTACGAAAATTTTCCTAATTAGGGAAATTTCCCTCATACTACGATCACTGTCTAAAAGGCAAACGCCTTAGATACTTGTTTTCTTTCCTTTAATGTAACTGATTCACCGAACGTATCTCAGTGAGCTCTCTGTATTTTGTACTCGGTTATACTTTTTACAGTTATTTCCAGTAACCTTGAACGACAGGGACACAAACACAAAAAGTACGAGGACTTTGAGTTAAAATTGCAAAGGCTCTTCCACCGGGAATCAAACCCAGTACCCTACGCCCCAAAGGCTCACGTTATAGCCACTAGACTGGCGGGGAGAGCAACTGAAATGTATGTTGTAGTGTCTGAAGCTAAAGCTATTTGCCCTGATGTAATATGCCTATTGTTTTTTTTTTTATGTTTACCTTATTCGTTACTTTGACGTATGGTATATGTTATTGATATTTGTTCTATTATATTTTCGTCCCATAAATATTATATAAATTATCAGAATTATTTATGATCTATCATGGAAATCCACTGGTGCATGCGCAGCAAAAACAGATCCATTTACTGATACGAATCAGAATGAAAATTTCTAGCACACTGTCAGAATGCCTCAGTGGAAAGTAGTGGTTTCCAACCTGGGGCCGCGCACCTTCTTGCTAGGGAGGCGTGAAGATCGAGTAAGGGGGATGAAAGCTACTGCCAGAAATGAACTGTGAAATGAGTAAAGCATCACTTATGAGGACCCTTTAAAATTAATATGACAATTTTATAATGACCATTTACAAAAAAATAATACTGCACTAGGATTGCACGCAAAAGTCTTGGTGGAAATAAATATAAATTTCTGAGATTATTATTGTTATTATAATTTTTCTCCCACTTCTTGGCTGAGATGTGAACCATTAACCACCTTCTTCAAGTCATTGAATGCATTTCTCTCTCTCTTTTTTTTTTTTTTTTTTTTTTTTTGTCGCAGCCCAGGTCTCTAACGATGTGAGGGACAATTCATCCCGTTGTTACTCGACTTATGATTTCCTCTCGCAGAGTAACAGATAGTTGTTCTTTACAGCCTTTAGAGCGAAGAATTTTGATAGCCTGTGGAACTTTGCGCTGTGATTCGTGTCAGCAATGTCAATAAAGTGGATATTTCTACTGTGCATCATCAGAATCATTATCATTATCAGAAGTATTCCGCCATTATTGGTGGGTTACTTGAAGCAACCAGAAGCTTCTTAAGCTCCATGATCTTACATTAACCTCTTCATCTTCAAATACGATTTTTCTGTTTTGATATCGCCGATAGCCTAATTCTGTTTTGATATATTATAATTAATCCCCCCCTGTCTTTTCTGCCATCATACTAGCACGTCCTTCGATACAGTTTCTTCTTAACCAATGTTGCAATCAGTCTCTCTTCCTCTTTTTAATAATATCTGATTTTCTTCTTCTACCATTTATATCACTCTTTCATTCGTTTTCCTCTCCAACCGGCTATTTCTCTCCATTCTTCTCCACACCAAAATTTCAAAACCTTCAATTGTTACTCATCATTTTTGCCTAATGTCCATGTTTCTGCCCTGTACAGTACGATAAAATACAGTACACGAAATATTTTATGAGTCTTTCTCCTTATGAGGCCTCAACTTTCAAAATTTTGGATGGGGGCTTTTGGCACCTAAAACACTTTTTCCGCAGAAAATTAAAAAAAATAGTATTTGTTTATTTTTTTGCGTATTGTCCATACACAAAGTTTCATTGCAATTCTTCATGTTCTTTACACACATCTGACATCCTGTTATTAGCACTTTTGATATTTTGTGATCAAAGGTTTGGAGGGGTCCGTGTCTCACTCAACCTCTTTTTTCCAGAAAAATACGTAACACGAATTCCCTCATTTTAGGTCTACAATATCTGTGCACAATTTCGTTCACTTTTGTCCACTTATTTTTGCCTTTCAGGCGTCAAATTCCAAAATTTTGGACGGGGGCTTTTGCCCCCTAAAACAGTTTCTCCGCAGAAAATAACCCGTATTCGTTTATTTTTTGCGTATTGTTCATATACAAAGTTTCGTTGCAATTCTTCATGTCCTTTACACACATCTGACATACTGTTACTAGCACTTTTGATATTTCATGATCAAAGGGTTCGAGGGGACCGGCCCTAACTAACCGTTTTTTCCAGGAAAATACGAAACACGTATTCCATAATTTTCCATCTGTAATATCTGTGCACAATTTCGTTCACTTCTTTCCACTTGTTTTTGCCTTTCGGGCGTCAACTTTCAAAGTTTTGGGTGGGGGCTTTTGCCCCGTAAGAAAATTTTTCCGCAGAAAATAAAAAAAAAAACGTATTCGTTTATTTTATGTGTAGTATCTACCTGTCAACTTTTATCAAAATGAGTGTTACACTTGGGAAGTGTTACTTGTGAGATATGTTCTGTGAATCAGTTACGTTAAAGGAAAGAAAACAAATGATTTAAGGCGGTTGTTTTGTAGATCGTAAAGCACTCTTAAAGGTTAGTTCTGGTCCCAGCATGTTATTTTTTTTACCTGTTCTCGAAGATTCTCTTTGTATTCCTATTGGATTCGATTAAATAAAATTTCGAAAAGAAAACCGAAATTGGTATATCTATAGAAAGCATAAGTAGTATACGATTTCGTTCAACTCTGACTAAGCCTGAAATTTTCTGATAAAGGTACGATCATAACTTTATTATTATTATTATTATTATTATTATTATTATTATTATTATTATTATTATTATTATTATTATTATTATTATTATTATTATTATTATTACTATTATTACTATTATTATTATTATTATTATTATTATTATTATTATTATTATTATTAGTAGTAGTAGTAGTAGTTGTTGTTGTAGTAGTAGTAAAGTACGAAGTTTAAAATGAGACGTTTAGATTTATGTAAACTAAATGATATTCTCTTGCGAATATTCACTAGTTCAAGATACATTTACGAGATTTTGCTTTGGGAAATGAAGTGTATACAACATTGAATAGTAAAGGTACTACAATAAAAGTATATTCGTAAAAATATTGATTAAGTAATTGGAATTAAACATGCCTTTCCAGTAAGGATTATATATAAAGGGCTTATTTTCAAGTGCAATCCAAAGGAATATTCGAGTTTTAATCCGACTAGAAATCGATAATTTACACAATAATACTTACTTAATTAGTACTATAATTCTTTATGCTTTACCATTATAATTCTCTTTAAATTATGATTTTCCCATTTCAAACCATAGAACGAGAAATAAATGTAATGTTCTATTTATTAAGTAGACCTTTCAAACAGTAATAATTTCAAGGGGTGACCTAAGGGAGAATTTGAAGTAGAATTGGGATCCGATAGAAGACTGACTAAGCAAAAAATTTCCTAGAATTCGTTATCATTTCCTGGAATTGGGAGGCAAGTTTCGACAAGCCTTTAGTTGCTATGTTCATATCCTTTTACGGCTTGTACAGAAGTTCGTGGGAAAATGTTGTTGTGAGAACAGTCTGTTGCTATTGTGATAGTCTTGGATGACTTCATCGTCTTGGATGGTCATACTCTTGGACGGATCATAGTCCTATCAGTTATCATGATCGAAGCTTCCCAATTGATTGATTGATTTTTGCTTTTCGTTATGTATTGAATAGCTAGATGCTCTTGGTCTTCATAGTCTTGGATGCTCATACTGTTGGACGGATCAGAGTCCTATCAGTTATCATGATCGAAGCTTCCCAATTGATTGATTGATTGATTTTTGTCTTTTCGTTATGAATTTGAACCCCCAAACCCCCCACCACTCCCTCCTGCGAAGAACGTAAGGGAACGTTGTTACTATGCTCATACTCTTGGACGGCGAAGCTTCCCAATTGATTGATTGATTTTTGCTTTTCGTTATGTATTGAATAGCTAGATGCTCTTGGCCTTCATAGTCTTCGATGCTCATACTGTTGGACGGATCAGAGTCCTATCAGTTATCATGATCGAAGCTTCCCAATTGATTGATTGATTTTTGCTTTTCGTTATGTATTGAATAGCTAAATGCTCTTGGATGGATGAGAGTTCTATTAGTTATCATGATCGAAGCTTCCCAATTGATTGATTGATTTTTGTCTTTTCGTTATGGATTTGAACCCCCCCAAACCCCTCCACTTCACTCCCTCCTGCGAAGAGCGCAAGCGAACGTTGTTACTATGCTCATACTCTTGGACGGCTATCGGATCTTGATGAGAGTCCTTTCAGTTATCACGTTCGAAGCTTCCCAATTGATTGAATATCAAGTTCGAAGCTTTCCAATTGATTGAATATCAAGTTCGAAGCTTCCCAATTGATTGATTGATTTTCGTCTTTTCGTTATGTATTGAATAGCTATTTTGCATAGCGAAGAGCATACTTAATGTCTTAAAATATTCAGTGCTTTCTCATCGAGAATCGAACCTGTACACTAAATATGTTTTCATTTTGAAAGCTCTCTCATTGAAATTGAACGCAAGACCAGTACTTTACGATTTAGAGTTGAATTAATTCTTGCATGAAAAAAAAAAAAATTCATGTATTGATTTTAGCGTAGCATATGATATGTACATTGTTCGAAGCTCTTCATTTCGAAGCACTATAATGTTTTCAACTGTTCAATGCTCCCTTTCTCTCTCCTTCTCTCTCTCTATCATCGAGAATCGAACCCGGACCAAAGTGGTATTAAAACATAAATAACAACCATAAAAATAAATTTAAAAAATACAGCATCACATTATTATTATTATTATTATTATTATTATTATTATTATTATTATTATTATTATTATTATTATTTTTTGGGAGTGAAAGTGAAGCAGACAACTATACTAAGCCCGTAGCCTTTCACGAGTATAGAGTGTAGAGTCAAGATAAAACGTATGTTTTTTTCGGCGTCTTCTTCGTTTTTCATCTTTTTGACTTGTATTGGGTAGCTATTTGGGCACCCACTACCCCCCTTCTCGCACAGCATTAGATTAGGTTCTCATGAAGACGTAGACATGTGTAAAGTTGAGTCTGAAGGCCATTAACCTAAGGGTATTGTCTTGGATGACTATTAGTTATAGCCCTCCCCCCTGCACTATGTACTAGCTATATATTGATAGCTATTGATTAGTTATGTCATTGTTTTTCACAGAGAATCGAACTTGGATTCTATTTTCTTTTCAATATCGGAACTCCTTAGCTCCATCCTGCCGATTCAGGTTAGGACATGTTTTATCATAGATCGTATTCTCATACTCTCAGCCCATACAGATGTACGTGCTGAAAAATTATTTGAAACATTATCTCATAACTCAACGAAATTTTATAGTATTGATGGTATTCCCTGACAAATTGTTTTGAAACACGTCTTTCCTAAGAATTACTTATGCAAAGATACGCAAAAACCAAAACAAGCAATAATGATTAGGGATGCATGTATAATCTTGTATATTCTTGTTTGTCGAAGCCAATCACGTGTGTGTGTGTGTGTGTGTGTGTGTAGTTCGAAAAATCATTCCAGTGTCAGACTTGACAGTCTCAAGACGTGTGTGTTTAGTGTGATTACTGAATCTTTCGCGTAAAATTAAGAATACAGTGATTCGTCTGTGAAGATACTGTAAGACGTTTTTATTAAATAGGTAAGTAAAATAATATATTTGTCTTTATTTTTTAGTCTTTGTCTTTAAAAAAAAAAATAAAGTTATAAAGTGTATTTATTCATAGTTGTTTCGTGTGTGATAAAGAAACCAGATTCTACAAACAGACACAGACAGTCATACATATATACAGCGTCAAAGAAATGTGTTTTCGCAGTATCTTTTTTTTTCTTTGTCTGTTGCTTCGTATTCAAGAGAAGAGAAGATTAGCTTATCGAAAAGCAAAACACTGACCTACCTACCGCTTTATCAACCAACCAAGCGATGATAAGAAAACGTTGCATTGAAGTGACAAAATGTCAGTGAACACCGGCTGACGTTTGTCTGTCAGTCTGTAGCATATGCTAGGAAGATGAATAGACCAATGAGTCATTGTGTCCCCCCCCCCTAAATTTAGGAAAGGGAGCCGACATAAGACTGGTAATTAGGATATATGTATATCACTAGTAACGGAACTTCTTGGTTTATTTTTAATAATAATAATAATAATAATAATAATAATAATAATAATAATAATAATAATAATAATAATAATAATAACTTCCAATTTTAAGTTTCATGGATATATTGACTAGACTGAAGAAGACGGTGATGATGAGAAATGAATGAAATGATAGAATGAAGAAAGTGGTAGGAAACGAAAGTACACCGAAAAAAAACCCACGCACGTGTTGTTTGTCCAACACAGAAAGTTCACTTGACGGGGGGGAGCAGGGGGTTTGAAACCAGGGCCCCCCTCAAACACCGGAGGTGAACGCTGTACCATTCAATCAACGTACACTCAAAAAGTGGAAGGAAACGGAAGAACTCCGAAGGAAATCCACGCATACGGTGTTTGTCTACCATAAAATTCATTTGTTGAAAGCAAAAGTTGAACACGGGGAAGGAGGGCTTCATGCTCAACTCGGGACCTATGCACAAAAGATGAACGCTCTTGTTCCCCACAAATTTCACTTGTTGCTAGCTAGGATCGAATTAGGGATCCCAATGCACCAGAAATATTCGTTCGAGTCAAATCATAGTTTTACGTCCAATTTTTATGTCTGTTAAACTAGTAATTTTGTCTACCAGAAAGTTCACTTGTCTGGGCTGGATTACAACCTGGATACACCATACATCAAAGATGAGCGCTGTACCATTGATCCACTAGGGTCCCCACCTGTGATGAGAGAGAGAGAGGTCAAATCATAGTTTGACAAGAGAGCCAAAGAGAAAACTCTTAGATACAATGTTGTCTAACACACAAAGTGAGTTTTACGTTCCACGATTATGACTGTTAAACTAATGATTTTGAAAGACGGAATTTTATGATGTGAATGATGTAATAATAATCATAGCTTGTGTGTCTTAAATTTTTGATAATATGTCTACCTGTTTCTCCGTTTGTCTATGTATCTGTAGTACGTAGAGTCCAGACGAAGCGAAGATATGTGCGTTTTAGCAAATGAAAATAGTATAATCTGTGTGGGTGGGACAAGTGAAAAGTGAGTTTTACGTCCTACGGTTACGTCTACTAGGCTAATGAAGGAGAGGTGATAATGAAAAAATGAATGAAATGATGTAATGAAGAAAGTGGAAGGAAACTGGCGAACTCCGAAGGGAAATCCACGCATACAATGTTTGTCCACCACAAAGTTCATAGGGTACGAACTGGGATCGAACGAAGGACCCCAAGCACTTAAGGTGAACGCTCTATCATTGAGCCACCGTTCCCCATGGAACGAAAAAAATGAAATGAAATCTTTGAGTTTAACGTCCCACGATTATGCCGGTTAGGCTAAGTGTACTATGCTAATGGAAGACGAACGAGGGACCCCCAAGCACTTAAGGTGAACGCTCTATCACTGAACCACCGTACATTCGAAAAGTGGAAGGAAACGGAAGAACTCCCAAGGAAATCCACGCATACGGTGTTTGTCTACCACAAAATTCATTTGTTGGAAGCAAATGTTGAACACGAGGAAGAGGACTTCATGCTCAACTCGGAACCCATGCACAAAAGATGAACGCTATACCACTAAATCACCAAGGTCCCCTATCGCATCACAAGTGAACGCTTTATTATTGATTCACCGAGTCCCCTTAGATCAAAGTACAGTACTCATATAATAATATTATCTAACATAAAGTTCACTTGTCGAGGGGCTCCCTGGGGGGTGATATTCATACACGTAAAATAATTTAAAATAAACAATATTAGTATCGATTCCATAGTTTTCGAAGGTGTTGTATTCAATAAAGACACTTTGAAAACAGTAACATGGCATCTAAGGGGTAAAAAGTGGTGAGCTCCCGGGGGTGATATTCATACACGTAAAATAATTTAAAATAAACAATATTAGTATCGATTCCATAGTTTTCGAAGGTGTTGTATTCAATAAAGACACTTTGAAAACAGTAACATGGCATCTAAGGGGTAAAAAGTGGTGAGCTCCCGGGGGTGATATTCATACACGTAAAATAATTTAAAATAAACAATATTAGTATCGATTCCATAGTTTTTGAAGGTGTTGTATTCAATAAAGACACTTTGAAAACAGTAACATGACATCTAAGGGGTAAAAAGTGGTGAGCTCCCGGGGTGATATTCATACACGTAAAATAATATAAAATAAACAATATTAGTATCGATTCCATAGTTTTCTCAGTGTTGATTCCATATCGTGACAGGATTCCAACCTGTGACTTCCCGTGCACTAAAGATGAACGCTGTATCACGTAAGAAAAAGAGATGAAATCTTTTAGTTTAAAATGTCTTCCCTCCCTCATTCACACGTTAAGGGGAGCATATGAATAAGACAAGTAAGACACATGTAGGAACGGTTTTCCGGGGAAAGTCAATAGCATCTTTTCGTTAAGTTGTAAAGAAGATAGCATTGAATTTGTGGTCGCTAAAATTAATGACAGTATAAAAGAAAGACGTGTAGAGAGGAGGAGGAAATACGGATTTCGCGTTCACTAAAATTAACGATAAAATTCTAAAACAGAATAAGTATAAAAGGCCGTGTAATCTACATATCTTCATTAGTCAATACATTTGAAAGAGACTGTGAGCATACATTTGTTTCACTCCTCATCCCGTGGAATAGGAAGAAAAGTTAAAAATATTTAAAAGGTATGATGAGAGATTATTTCATTGACATCATAAAGTTCTGTCTTATAAAGTATATATTTATATATCTAATATATATTGATTTATAAGTAACAAAATTCATTTCTTTTTTATTTTAGGTTGCATACAAATAAAGATAAGTGTAATCCTTTTCCCTATTCCTGTTGATATTATTATGATTCCTTTTTAATTACTTATATATCACATTTTTACTTATTCGTATATTCTTTTAAACGCTTATATATCCTTTCAAAATATTATATATATATATATATATATATATATATATATATATATATATATATATATATATATATATATGTATATATATATATATATATATATATATATATATATATATATATATATATATATATATTCCATTTAAATAAGATTTATATATCCTATTACATATACTATTATATATTATATTCATATACTATTACATATACCATTTACATATATTGCATTACGTATATACATCTGAGGAAGAAAAATGGCAAAAGAGAGTACGCAAGATTTACTGAAGGAGATTACGGTCTTCATTAATGACATTGAAGAAGAAGAAGAGGTAGTGGACGTAAATAACGAAACGCAAGTTCTTTTAAGTGAAATAAATGCCATAATCGGGATAGAAGAAGAAGAAGAAATGCAAGAAGAAGAAGAAGAAGAAGAAATGCAAGAAGAAGAAGAAGAAGAAGACGCAAAAGAAGAAATGGAAATAGATCATCATGAAAAAATGCAAGAAGAAGAAGACGGAGAAGAACAAATGAAAATGGAAGAAAGAATAGAAGAAGCAGCAGCAGCAACAGCATCAGCATCAGCAACAGAAGAAGAAGAAGAAGAAAGAGAAACTGTTGAAATTCAAATTCCAGTAGAAAAAGAAGAATATGATGAAGAAGAACTATTACAAATATTGAACAGTGCTAGCAATAGAACGATAACAGAAGAAGAAGAAGAGGAAGCATCAGGCCATATTAAAGAAATTATAAAGTGGTTACAAGAAGGAACAGAAGAAGACGTCGAAGAAAGGAGAAATGAAGAAGAGCTGCTAAATCTCACGTTTTCCCAAATAATAGGAGAGGATTACAATAAGGAAGAGATGAAAATAGAAGAAGAAGATGATAAGTTTTACAAGAATGAACTAGAAAATTGGATTAACAATTTGTTTCCCGATCCCAGAAAAGAAGAAGAAGAAGTAACATATCCCTCAATTATGGACATATTAGCAGAGGCTAGTACAGAACACGAAGAAATGGAAGTCGATTTAGATGACATAGAAAAAAGAATGGACGAATTGCTAGCCGTATTTCAAGCACAACGAAATTCAAATATACAAGTAGGATTCGGAAATAACAACCGTAATGATGGACACAATAGATTTCATATAATAGAAGAACGAAGAAGACAATACAGAAGATACAATATGGAGGGTAGAATGCTACGATTCCGTCTAGCCCCCGTGCGTGCAGATGAAAACCCTTTTACGGCAATTGAAGCAAGTCTACGGGCACTAATAGATTATTTACTACGTAATGTGGACCAGCATGATTACGTAGGAATAACAATCACAAACGAGAGAGAAGGACGTCGTCCGTTTTGGTTGTCATTCAGAGAAGCAAGAAATCTTTCAGCAGAAGTTCTATGGACAAGTTATGAGAAAGTACTACAAAGTAATGCGGCTTTTCTTATAAATGAAGATTGCATCGTGAATTTTCATCATGTACGTATGCCAAGAGGACAAGGTCCTTTAAGACAACATATTTTGAATACTGATGAATATATAAAGGCAAAACGTGATATTATCACAATTAAGAACAAAGGAACAAAATGTTTAGCACATGCCATCGTCGTTGCTATAGGACTGAAAAAATACAAGGGGAAAAATCAAAGCCAGTACAATAGATACGTAAAAACTCAAAGTAAATATATCATAGAAAAAGAAGCAGAAGACCTGTGTGAAGCTGCCGGTGTAGATCTCAGTCATGGTGGTGGAATTCCTGAAATTCGTAAATTTCAAGAACATTTAAAGGAATATAAAATCACAGTGTATAGGGGCTTTTCAGGAAGTGATGTCATGTTTGAAGCACCTCCAAGTGATCATGAAAGAACAGCTTTAAATTTACTGTTCATAGATAACCACTACAACGTCATTGAAAGCTTGGCAGCATGTTTTAGCTGCGGTTATTATTGCGAAAGTTGTCATAGGAAATATCAAAATAAACATGATCATTTAAAACAATGTGCAGCTGTATGTTATCGTTGTCATCAAAAACCATCATGTGATTTTAAAGAAGCCCATGTTACTTGTAATGATTGTAATCGAGAATTTTATGGCCAGGCATGCTTCGATTATCACAAGTCAGCTCCTTATCAAAACGGAAAGCCTTTATGTTCCATTGTGAAATGTTGTGCCCAGTGTTTGAAAATTTATGTAGTAAATGAAAAAGGAACTCACGTATGTGGTGAAACATATTGCAATGTTTGCTATGCTATTGTACCACCCAATCATGAATGTTACATGAAAGTGAATGAAAGAAGAAAATCGAAAAAAGCCAATGAAAAAATCATCATGGAGAAGAAAGCTATGATTCTGTTTTATGATATTGAATGCACACAAGATACGAAAATAGAAGACGAGGACGCAAACATATATGAACACACACCTAATGTCTTGGTTAGTCAACATGTATGTTACCAGTGTTATGAAGATAACAACATCAAGAATGATTGTGTCATTTGTGGAAAGCGAGGAAATATTTTTGACGGAGAAAATGTAATAGAAGATTTTCTAAAACATCTTCAACAACGTCGACCAAACATTAAATCAGTAACCTGTGTTGCCCATAATTCAAAGGGATATGACGCACATTTCATCATTAAGACCATGGTTGAGAAGATGAATTGGGACTCCAGAAGTAATCATGAATGGAGCAAAAATTCTCTCTCTTAAAATAGGAAACGTAACCTTCATCGATTCACTAAGCTTTCTTCCTATGCCCTTAAGTAAATTAAGTGGTGCATTTGGGCTTCAATCGTGCAAAGGATATTTCCCACACTTCTTTAATCGACGTGAGAACCAAACCTATGAAGGGCCGCTTCCAGACATTAAATATTATGGAGCAGATACTATGAAAGTAGACGAAAGACGCAAGTTTCTCGAATGGTATACCGAACATCAAAACGACACCTTTAAAATGAAAGAAGAACTCATCAAGTATTGTGTACAGGATGTCGAAGTATTACGTCAAGCCTGTATTTCCTTTATGAATACATTTGAATCTGAAACTAATGTCAATCCCTTACTTGAATGTATTACAATTGCCAGTGCATGTAATTTAGTGTATCGTAGAAATTTCTTAAAGGAAAATACAATTGGTATCATACCAAAGAACGGATATCGATGGAGAGATGTACAATCAATTGAAGCAGTACAATGGATAGCTTGGGAAGAAAAAACCAGAAACATCCAAATTACGAATGCTGCACGTAGTAAGGAAAAACGAATAGCATCAATGAAAGTAGATGGTGTATGGACAGAACCCAATACAGGAAAAATACACGTGTGGGAGTATGAGGGATGCTGGACGCATGCCTGTATCAAGTGTTACCCTAACGACAGAGATAAATTCATATATAACAATGCTACAGATACCATGGAATTTCGATATGAAGCAACAAAGAAGAAAATCCAAAAATTAAAAGATTTTGGCTGTGAAGTGCATGAAATATGGGGTTGTGAATTTAAAAAACAATTGGCAGGAAATGAAGAGATGAAGAAGTATGTTAGTAATCACCCGTATACAAAGAAAACACCATTAAATCCTCGTGACGCTTTTTATGGAGGACGTGTGAATGCCATACGTTTGTATCATAAAGCACAAGAATCTGAAGGAGAAACCATACAATACAAAGATGTTATTTCGCTTTATCCATTTATCTCTAAGACTAAGAAGATTCCAATTCGTCATCCTACTATCTACCTGCCTGGAGATTCAAATATTTCCACCATTGAAGAAGTAGAAGGATTAGTTAAGCTCAGTATTTTGCCTCCAAAACAACTGTTTCATCCTGTCCTCCCTTATAAATCAAATGATAGATTGATGTTTCCACTCTGCCGTACATGTTGTGATGAATTAAACCAAGCACCTTGTAATCACAACGATGAAGACCGAGTTCTACATGGAACATGGGTAGCAGATGAAGTAAGAAAGGCATTGGGAAAAGGATACAAAATAATAGATATTCATGAAATATGGGCATATGACGTTGTTCAATATGATGAAAAAACAAAAAGTGGCGGCTTATTTGCAGAATACATATACACCTTCCTGAAAGCAAAAACAGAAGCTAGTGGATGGCCATCATGGTGTGAAACAGATGAATTAAAGAAGAAGTACATTCAGCAATTTTATGAAAAGGAAGGAATACGTCTAGATGAGAACAAAATTAAACATAATCCAGCACTTAGAAGTTTAGCTAAATTAATGCTAAATTCATTTTGGGGAAAATTTGGTCAACGTGAGAACATGGGTCATGTCAGCATTATTAATGAACCCAAGGAATTATATGAGAAATTAACATCTCATGATATAGATGTTCATCAAATATTTCCAGTAAATGATGACATGTTATATGTATATTGGCAATACACCGATGACGTTCCTGTTTCACTACCAACAGTAAATGTTGTCATAGCCGCATACACAACAGCACAAGCAAGATTAGAATTGTACAAATATTTAGATCAACTACAAGAAAGAGTATTATATTTTGATACTGATTCCGTCATTTATACGCAAAAACCTGGTGAAAGTACAATTCCAACTGGTGACTTTTTAGGCGATTTAACAAATGAAGTCCTCGAATATGGTAAAGAAGCCTATATTTCAGAATATGTATCGGCGGGCCCGAAGAATTACAGCTTACGTATTTTTGATCCCAGTACGAAGAAGGAGTTTCAAGTATGCAAGATACGAGGCTTTTCATTAAACTATGAATCTTCAAAACACCTAAATTTTGATATAATGAAGAAAATGATAGTAGATAATGAAGAGGATGCAGAAGAAGAAGAAGCTCGTCCAACCAAAGTTAAAATTACCAACGAGAAAAAAAATTGTCGCAGGAAAGATCATACTATCGTCAGCATGCCCGAAACAAAAATTTATAAAGTAAATTATATAAAACGTCGTAGAATTCCAAATTCATATGATACTCTTCCATATGGCTACATTCCTTCCAACAAAAGAAGAAGAGAAATGTAATACGGACCTTTATAAAATATTCGTATGTAGAGAGAATGTTCAGAGTTCTATACTCAAAATGATGCCTATACAGGAACGATAACTTCAAATCCATTTCATTTCAAACACTTTGACATCAATTTCTTGTCTTTATATATTGATGGAAAACCTATACCTTCAAAACCTTTATAATCAAATTTCGAAAACAATCTCTGTTTCTTCATATCATACCTTATTCTGTGATTCAAGTATTCACTTTTCCAATGATGACAACAATATTCCTCGCTTTGACTTCCCTCAAGGATACACTATCTTTGTTTTCGACATTACTCAAGATGAAGAAGCCAGCGCTGTGCAGCATTGGAATTTAATACGTCAAGGGTGTGTTCGTCTGATGGCAAGTTCCAATTTCTCTTAGAAGTGGATCATCAGAGGAATATCATCATGAATTTTTAAAGGTAAGGATTTCCGTATATATTAATACTAATGTACGTGCCCACTACTTTGATACGTTTAGATTTCCTCCATTTGTAATGCAACATATTCAGCTTTTTTACGTAGAAATTCCACTTCGTATACATTTAATAATAAACAAATTCAAAGTGTGAAATCGTTCTTATGTGGACATTATCGATATCTTTACCTTTGCTTCAAAGCTAAAGAAAAATCTTTAAATGTCCTTCATCAACTCTAGAAAACACGATCATCTTCTACTTCATTTCTTCTATACATATTATCATGTCTTTATTTCTTCTTCGTTTGTTTTGAATAGTTTTTATTATACATAAAATTCTAACTATCGTTGCAAGTAGTTATTTCTTGTTCTTCTTTACTATAACATGTTTGTTGTTTTTATTTGTTTATGTTTATAGATAAAATAAATTTTAAGTTATGTATTTCCGTTTTTGATTTCAGAGAATAAAAGATGATCAGCGTGTATATGGATAGAATCAACGTACAACAACGTAAGATCATCTGTGAATTTTGTGTATTGTGTATATTGTATGAACAACAAAAGTGAAGAGTATATGGCAACTATAGTTATCAAGTGAACGGTGACCCAAAAAAAATCTAGAGAACTTGGTCATTAGTATATGACATATGTGAACTTATCAAGTGAACGTTGAAACAAAAACTTTAGTGAACTATCTAATATCTATCTAGTGAACGGAAATATACTTACCGTCGATTTATTTGTGTAAATATTCATTAACAATAAATACTTTGTATTCTTCTTTTTTCTCTTTGAAAACAAATGTTTTATTTCTTATTATTTTGTTCCATTCCTTAATAAATATGTTTTATGATCAATTGTATAATTAACTACATATATCATAAAACATATTTTTAACTCATTGAATTTAAAAATCCATACTATGTTTTTATAAAAAAGAATCTAAAATTATTTTTAATTCAATGATGTAATCACATTAATAATAATGAATTCAAATACTTATTCAGTTATTCTTTCGTAAATTAATTCAAGTATGATAGGACTTTATTTCAAAATTTCATATTCATTATTTTAAAGTTTTTTTTACAATACAAAAAGTTCTATCATACTTAAAACAGAGTTGTATAATAACAATGATTTCAAATCCGAACACTTTCTTTATCAATCATTTCAAGTATTTGAATTCATTATTATACATAATACTTCTACAAGGAAAAATGTTAGGATTTTTTCTTATCATAAAATAAAACATTAGTACATTAATAAAAAATCCTAGCATATTCAAGTGTATGAAACGAACTCAAAACATTTCACTTTCACTATATATTTTTTATTGTTGAATTGATAGCTACACTGAGTATAAATCAATTTTTCATCTTTATGAACAGGCGTTAATATCTTCCGAAGGTTGAGTATTGGTTTCCTTCCACCATGGCTGTGTCTGTACACTATCAAATAAGTCACCCATAATTGAGTCTATGAGTTTTTGTTTGCAGAATACTTTCATTTCCAATTTTAATCTTTCACCATCACTGTTCTTATCAAGAGCGACACTTGAAAAACTGATGTTCAATCCATTAATAATACTCTGTTCATCCACACATGTATGAATTCTGGCAAGCCCTCTACATGTAAGACATTGCAATTGTACATGATTACGTATAGTATTTGCACACAAATCAAAGTATTCATGTAGTACAACACTGTAACTTTACTGTTTTTCACAGCATGTTCTATACACGGTAATATTTCCAAGAAATAAAGCCAATCACTTGAAGTTAAGTATACAGTATTTCGGGGAGCATGAAGTGTACCTTTCTTCTCTAACATCACTAATTTTTCACCCATTAGTTTTCGAACCACCAACTCGTTTTTGCGACCAAGAGAATTTACAAATGTACTTTCCACTTGAGAATTTAAATAATCCGAAACAAATGGGATCAAATGTACAAGTGTTTCCCATTCTGCTACACTTAACTCGACACCAAACACAAGTCCTCTGCCAATACGAATCACTGGTTCAAATGTATCACTGTCCAGGCCAACACAAATTACTTTGGTTTTCATTGAATTAAGTCCATATTCCACATTTAATAAGTACTCTTTCTTGGTATCCATAGCTCATGCACAAGCACTCAAACACATGTTACTCCAGCAGATGACCAACAGAGAATAACGTAAGTATACATGCATGGAGGACGAAGAGGAAACATGTTTCAACTTGTTTGTTACCATACACTTATGATGAGTATACCAGTTCAGTAAATTCAAGATAATGTATGTTACGTCCAGCAAAATAGCTACCTAATGCTATCAGAATAGCTTTTATTTTCTATAACCAATAATCGATACGTTCTGCTTACGGTATTCGCAGGAGGGGAGGACTATAACTAAAAGTCATCCAAGACAATACCCTTAGGTTAATGGCCTTCAGACTCAACTTTACACATGTCTACGTCTTCATGAGAACCTAATCTAATGCTGTGCGAGAAGGGGGGTAGTGGGTGCCCAAATAGCTACCCAATACAAGTCAAAAAGATGAAAAACGAAGAAGACGCCGAAAAAACATACGTTTTATCTTGACTCTACACTCTATACTCGTGAAAGGCTACGGGCTTAGTATAGTTGTCTGCTTCACTTTCAATCTCAAAATAATAATAATAATAATAATAATAATAATAATAATAATAATAATAATAATAATAATAATAATAATAATAATAATAATAATAATAATGTGATGTTGTATTTTTTAAATTTATTTTTATGGTTGTTATTTATGTTTTAATACCACTTTGGTCCGGGTTCGATTCTCGATGATAGAGAGAGAGAAGGAGAGAAAAAGGGAGCATTGAACACTTGAAAACATTATAGTGCTTCGAAATGAAGAGCTTCGAACAATGTACATATCATATGCTACGCTAAAATCAATACATGAAATTTTTTTTTTCATGCAAGAATTAATTTAACTCTAAATCGTAAAGTACTGGTCTTGCGTTCAATTTCAATGAGAGAGCTTTCAAAATGAAAACATATTTAGTGTACAGGTTCGATTCTCGATGAGAAAGCACTGAATATTTTAAGACATTAAGTATGCTCTTCGCTATGCAAAATAGCTATTCAATACATAACGAAAAGACGAAAATCAATCAATCAATTGGGAAGCTTCGAACTTGATATTCAATCAATTGGGAAGCTTCGAACGTGATAACTGAAAGGACTCTCATCAAGATCCGATAGCCGTCCAAGAGTATGAACATAGTAACAATGTTCGCTTGCGTTCTTCGCAGGAGGGAGTGAAGTGGAGGGGTTTGGGGGGGGTTCAAATCCATAACGAAAAGACAAAAATCAATCAATCAATTGGGAAGCTTCGATCATGATAACTAATAGAACTCTCATCCATCCAAGAGCATTTAGCTATTCAATACATAACGAAAAGCAAAAATCAATCAATCAATTGGGAAGCTTCGAT